>NC_080672.1:197922768-198222768 GCF_030247195.1 Topomyia yanbarensis | reverse complement strand
GGACTTGTGAGGACAATATTTCGATAGAAGTGTAGGAGGAAGAGAAGACAGAACATGGTCGCAAGGCACGACAGAAAGGAAGCCCTCAAGCTATTCCCGGGATCACATGATGACGATGACCAACATCATTAAGGTGAGTGCACCTCTTTTTACCTCCTTCTAAGAACCATAAGTTTTTTGGAGTAATTTTGGGACACGATTTGAGTATAGTCAACTTTCATTTAACAAGTGTAAACCATTTTTAACACTTGATCCAGTTTGATCTACCCCGCAAAGAGTTTATACTCACCACAGATGCAAGTGACTATGTAATTGGCGCAGTACTGTCCCAAGGGCTCGTAGGCAAAATCAGACCAATCGCATACGCTTCAAGAACTTTAAACAAAACCGAACAAAGGTACTCTACAACCGAAAAGGAATTTTTAGCGATTGTATGGGCTGTTAATCACTTTAGACCGTACCTCTATGGCAGAAAGTTTAAGATGTTCACAGACCACCAAGCTTTAACCTTTTCGTTTACTAACACCAATCATCAAATCATAAGAGGAAAACTTGCATTGGAAGAGTTCGACTATGAACTCATTTATAAATCGGGTAAACAAAACGTGGTTGCCGACGCTTTATCTCGCATAAATCCAAATTAGGAAATAAACGCAAATTCACAATCATCGCTTGATATCGAAACTTCCGAACAGGGAAACGAATCATCAGAAGATGAAAGCGACGACATGACAATGCACTCAGCGGGCACAAGTGACGATCACTTCATCCCATGCACCGAAAGGCCAACCAATTCGTTTAGAACTCAGGTTGTTTTCAAGATAGGTGCCATCGAAATTACAGCTTACGAACAGATCTTGCCAAAATATCACCAACACACTTCAGTAAAAAAGGAATACACTGTAGCGGAAATTCATAACATATTCAAATGCACCATAAATCCAAGGGGTATAAGTTGTCTTAAAGTCTCCATATCATTGATACAGTTAGTCCAGGAAACAAATAGGAAACACCTTTCTAATAGATCCTATAAAGTTCATATTTCAGAAACCGTTCTAGATGATATACGGCTGGACGAGGAGCAAGACGAAATAGTACAAAACACTGACAACCACGACCACAGAGAAACAAAAAAAAATACTAAATTATGCTAAAATATTTTTCCCCCCACTCGAACGAAAGATCAAAATTTTTATTGACTCCTGCGACATTTGCAAAAAGGCCAAATATTACCTAATCTGATTAAGAAAAGTACATTGAGAATCAAATCTTTCGATCGAGTCCACATCGACACTATTTTCCTAAAAAGTCGAAAGTGGCTCACAACAGTTGATTCCTTTTCAACATTCGCCAATGCCATTTCTGTGGAAACTAGAATGATAATTAGGCTTGCCACCCCTCCGGGTTTGACCCGGAGACTCCGGTTTTCGGGAGCGAACACCCGTGGGAAGAAGAATAATTTCATTATTTTGGATTAATTGATTCTTTACAAAATATTTAAAAAGTCTAAGTTAACTATTACTCTGGTTCAGTTTTTTTTCAAGGTGGCGAAGATGAGTTCACCAAATATCTGCTGATTCACAAAGCAATGAATATGAAAAACAAAACAAATTTACTGCAAAAGCAGGAAAGTAATCTTTCGCTATATGCTACAATTGAAATGTAGCATCCTACTAAGTCGCTCAAAATTATGTAAAAAAGTCAATGTAATGGCTGTAATTTACCAAATCACTTCACTGTCAGTGGTGCTTATCACCCGCTGCACCAAGGTATGGCAGATTTATCCAACTGACTAGGTCAACATCAAACGAGTTCTTCTCGTGTTGTTGCTACTCCTGTACCCTTAACTGTTGGTTAGCGAGGTGAGTTTTGCCCCTTTGTTGTGACCTCTGGTGATGAATAACCGACACCACATAGTGCTTCTCATATGATGCCGCAGTTATGGAGGAGAGCAATGCTCGTTCGACTTATCCTCCACAGCGAGAGTAGCTGGTGCTTTTGTATTCTTGGCACTTTGACGAGGAAATGAAATACCGAGGGATGATTATTGGATGCGCCCGAGTGGTTGTTGCTGTTTTTGTCTTGATTTTGCTGGCAAACTCGCTGGAGCATAGCATCCGCACGGATGCGTAGTTTACTCTTATATTCACTGCCGGCGTTGACCCTTGCAGCACTGACCGCTACCACCGTTGTACCGCTGGCCGAATCGGAAAGTGTTGTACTCACGATTCGTGAAGATGGGAATGCTTCGTTTATATACTGCCTATGATGGAGATGGATGCGAGACTGGTGTTTTCGGTGTTAGTGGTATCGTAGGTGTTCCCGGCGACTGCTGATAACTCGAAGGGCCTCCGTTCAGGCCGTCCTCAAGATGGGCCTCAGGTTTCTCGTGCTGGAACTCTTTTTAGATGGACGCTAACCTCTCTTATGCCTTTTTTCCACGTTTTTCTTCTTCCTTTTCTTCCTTTTGGCGTTTTTTACCTACGTCCGGTTTTTGCTGCCAGACAAATCGGGTGTAATGACGAATTTGGTATCTTGCCTAAGGAGATTCGTCAGTGGTTTTACTAACTTAGCGAAATCTTTGATGAAACACTTATAGTAGCCTAGTATGCCAAGGAACTGTCCGATTTCCATTTCGAATTTAGGGACTGGCTATTGCTTTATAATTTTTATTTTATCGTATTAGGGCGTACTCCCTCTGTAGCTGTATTTTTGATCTAGCGTTTCTTAATTTTCTTAATTTCGGTCCAATTTTTGCGCATATTCCTCAAGAGAGGTGGAGAAGATGATTATATCGTCCATATAGATGAAACAACGTACTCCTACTAGGTCTCTAAGAATGCAGTCCATTACTCGTAAATTCGTACTTGCCAGCGTTTACTGAAAACGCTGTCTTTTTCATGTCTCCTTCCGCCAACTGTATTTGGTGAAAGCCGGAGACCAGGCAAATGGTCGAAAAATATTTCGCTTTTCCGAGTTTGTCCAAAATGTCAGTAATTTCAGGGATGGGATAGGGGAGACCGAGGAGGGTTGAAACAATTTTTTGTTTTTGTTAGATAAATCAACAAAAACTGTCATTCGATGATTGCTTATTTTTAAATTTTTCACTTCTGTTTATGCTTTGTCAAATTACATCAGAATAACTGGTACAAATCAATAACAAAGTATCAATATATTGATTTCTGTAACAGTGTTTTCTTTGTTTCAACTCTCCTCATACCGATGTAAGTTGAAACAGCAATGAATGTGAGGTGAAACAAGTAACCAATTACTTTAATTATTATCAAAACGTTTTCTGAAGCATCAAATGTTACAATTGTGTCATTTGTATTCGTTCACACTAAGATAATTCCTTAAAATGACATGCATTCTTATCGTTTTTTTCACAGTGTATATCTATGTATAAACTGACACTTGTTTTGAAAATTAATGTTGTATTTTAGTTACAAATGCAGGAATTTCTGCACCTATCCCAACAGTAATAACAGTAAGATATTTTACCTAACAACTAGTTAACAAGAACTGTAAAATCTAGAAATTGTATACACATTTTTCATATGTTTAGTTATGTATTATTTTCCAACCACTTTCCTTAGAACATTTTGCATTCATTAAAATGGTTGATATGTCCAGTGATACTATTTATAACTACATGTGATACGGGTTTATGAAAACAGGTAATTTGTTAACCATGTCGGTAGTATTTGGTAAATAAAATAAATATTTACAAAAGAATTACAAGACATTGATTTTTGAAGTTTTGTTACTCGTGGTGCCACTGTGCGCTGTTAGGTGGATTAAAATCGTTTTTATAAATTATTTTAGCCAATATTTCTCGGGACGATTTCTCATTCAATGATAGGATGTTGACATGTTTTAGTCGAAAAAGGTATTCGAAGGTGCGGACCAAACGAACCTCAGGTATCATGAGGGAAGGTTGAAAACGCCCCGCTAGCAAGGAAAATATTCCGAATCCGCACTGGTAAATTCCGTGTGCAGTATTCGATGAACACGAGTTGAGATTGATTTTTATTTCATTATCTTTTTACATTTCTTATAAAAGATATGTATAGAATCCGCTCAAACTCTCAAGATTTTTCCGAGGCCTGGAGGACCGAGTCTAAGAGAGCTTTTTGGCGTCAAATGGTTCAGAAGAATTCGGATGATTCTTGTGTTGTGTATGTTGAGCGTTTGGATGTTGATCAGATCGAACTCGTTGCCGTCGAGGATGGATATTTTTGCTAGTATAAGAATTTCGTCGTTCGTCGTCGTCGAAAGATTTTTATCATTTCCCATAGCCAGAAATATGACCAAAAACATGTAATCTATTATTAACGCCAAAACGGATTATTTTAGGTCAATAGTATCTTCGGAGAATTTAATGGAAGAAATATGCACTTTCTTTAAGTATTGTGCTTTTGCTGATTAATCCCCCTATGAGTGAGATATTTTCACAAATTTTCTTTAACGTGATTATATCGAAATAATACCTTCAGCAAATTTGTAGCTATTACATTTACGAATAACTTTACTGAAGACTTCAAATATCTATTTTGAATACTTTGAAAGTTATGGCTTGTTGTTTGTGGATTACTCTTTGTCGCCTATTCATTGTTCAATATAGTAATAATCCGTTGAAATAAGCCAAACATTATTTCGATAAAACGAATTTTGTATTTAATTTTTCTATATGTAACCGCTAGAAATAATTACCGAACACTTCCAAGTTGTCTGGAAGGAACTTGATCACTTATCAGTGCAAAAATGTTCATTTGTGCGAACCTTCTGACTGCAATTTTTCTAACTTATAACCATCGGATCGATCTGAAACATATCGGAAAATGAAAAACGAAATAAATAACTCCAAGCAACGGCGTAGCCAAGAGAAGGTTTTGGGATTTAACACCATACAACCCCCCCCCCCCCCAACACACCCAAAAACAAATATTGGATTGAAGTTGAAAATTTATTGATGCTGACTGATTTAATTCAATATTACAATAACAATTATCTGATCCGTACATTGATAACCTGTTGTTGTAAACATCATGAGGACTTTTGATAAATTGTCGGTCTTGATTTCACAGTTGTCTAATAGCATCAATATCAAATTCCTGCCTGAAAACATTCCAATAGAAAATTCTAGAGTTCTGTAATCAATCATAATCCTCAGATTTCTTTTCAAATTGAGCTCGCTTTTGTAGAGATGTACTTTTCGTTTGCGAATTTTGCGCATTCTCTGTGCAACCTTAATGTCTATGAAACATAGAACTGCTCACCAAAAAAATGCATAACTTTCAACATTTGCTAAAAATGTTTTTGCCTTTCTCAGTTTCTCTAAAATTCGTCAATCTAATCCCGACCCGGAGGGCCGAGTGTCATATGCGAATCGACTCAGTTCGTCGAGATCGGAAAATGTCTGTGTGTATGTGGAAAAAAATGTGACCTCAGTTTCTCAGAGATGGCTGGACCGATTTGCACAAAGTTAATCTCAAATGAAAGGTACAACCTTCCCATCGGCTGCTATTGAATTTTTTATTGATTGGAGTTACGAGTTGAAGAGTGCAATCACACAGCAAATTCCCATATAAACTGAAATGAATAATTTTCAAAATCAAATTTGGATTTTTGATGCCAAATGACTTGAAAATGCATGAAACATTGAGGTGTTTGACAAAAATTGACTTTTTTGGACTTTGGTACATTTTTGACCTTCTCATATACAAAGGTTATGCAATCACTCTAAAAATCGTCAATCATACCGGCCCGGAGGTAGCATGCAGTGAACTATGGTCCCAAAGCTCTATTTAGGAAGACAAAACTGTTTGTGCCTAAACCGTTGGTTTTAGATATATAGTATCTTCGGCAAACTTTCTTACCGATTTTTTTATATTAGTTGAATTAGGGTGGTTCTTGTGGTTAGGGTGTTCAAAGTATCAACTTCTTAGATATGTAAAATTCAGCTACATGATGTTCTACAAAGTTATAAATCAATCAAATTGAAGCAACTTTTCTGAAAAAACTATGTGGCTATCTCTAATGGTTCATGTGCTATGATTTTTGCAATATTTAAGGTAGGGTAGCTCTTTAAAAAATGGTTTTCTATTAATATCTTTTTATGTGTTAATTTCTCGCTAATACTTTGTTCCATAGGTTTTTAGAACTTTTGAAAATACACATTTTGGTCGAAGCAATAAAGTTTCTATCTCTTTTGTTTGCATAGTTACAGGCGATTTTCAAAACAAAAATGGTTTTTTTTTTTCAAAGCTATATATCTTCCAACATTGCAAATGGATTTTCAATCTTTTAATTTCATTTGAAAGATCGAAACTTTTGAAGTTTTTGGTGAAAAAACTGCGAGAGCGTTATTTCTGTAAAATAAATAATTAATTTTTGAAAATGGTGTATTTTTCAACAAAAATCGTTCATAACTTTTCAAATAGACGAGATAATAACTTTATTACTTCAGCAAAAATCTTCGCCATGCAAAGTTCTAAAAGTGCTGCAAATAAAGTATTTACGATAAATCAATGTATGAAGTGACAAATGAAAAATAGTGATTTTAAGAGGTCACGTTTTCATCGCTCAATCTCTTATGGTAAAATCAACTGAGAAATAGTCATTGAGTGTGATAATACCGAATGGCATGGCAATTCTATTGGATTTCTAAACATTTTTGAAAGAACAATCTACCGTACATCTAAATAGTACAGTGGATTTACAGTAGAGCTGCAAACTATCGTTAATTCTAAATCGGCCAACAAAAGTTATCTATGCTCACTTAACAAAATCCTTTTTGGTTTGGACTAGTGCTCAAAACGAGTGTTAGAAAGAAAATGTTTTAGTTCACGTCTTGTTATCTTAAAATAAAATCTTGAAACGAGTTTGTTATTCATAGCAGCGGAAATTATTGTATGCTTTTCCAACATTTATGCAATGTTTGAAAGTATAAATTAATTATCCACTATAATGACGGCTGTGGGTAAGTTAAGGAAAGATTCTCAATTTTTTGTTACTTCAAAATAAATAAAAGTAAGAGGTCCGAAAATCGCTAACCGTGAACTGGTAAAATAAATCATAAAGCATAATTCCCTAGCATCTATATAATGCATGATTACGGTACTTGCTTTATTGGCCCCGTAATAGATAACTTTTATTTAGAGTTTACTATAGTACGCTATTAACACTATTGTGAATTCACGCTAACATGTAGTTGTACGGTAAATTGTTGTGTTTTCAAACTGTGTCACATATTCAATAGATTTTCATTATAACACACATTGACTATTTCTCAGTTGATTTTACCATAAGAGATTGAGCGATGAAAACGTGACCTCTTAAAATCACTATTTTTCATTTGTCACTTCATACATTGATTTATCGTAAATACTTTGTTTGCAGCACTTTTAGAACTTTGCATGGCGAAGATTTTCGCTGAAGTAACAAAGTTATTATCTCGTCTATTTGAAAAGTTATGAACGATTTTTGTTGAAAAATACACCATTTTCAAAAATTAATTATTTATTTTACAGAAATAACGCTCTCGCAGTTTTTTCACCAAAAACTACAAAAGTTTCAATCATTCAAATGAAACTAAAAGATTGAAAATCCATTTGCAATGTTGGAAGATATATAGCTTTGAAAAAAAACCATTTCTGCTTTGAAAATCGCCTGTAACTATGCAAACAAAAAATAGAAACTTTATTGCTACGGCAAAAATGTGTACAGTTAACTCTCTCTATGTCGATATTCTCTATGTCGATATTTTTCTCTATCTCGATTATTTCGTAAGTCCCTTCAGATCGCATGTATAAAATCTCCTCTATGTCGATATTTTCTCTATCTCGATATCTCCCTATCTCGATGTACCTAGCTTTATATTTGCCTGCATTATTCTCTCTATATGTCGATGTGTTTTTTTTTTCTCTCGGGACATCACAAAGCATATACATAATGAAATAAAAATTGGCGATCCTATTAGTTTAGGCTAAGTCCTATTCTACATGTTGGGGCAGTAAAGACATGATTTGAAGTAAAGGAGATATTCAACAAATTTTCCTACGAGACTTTCATCTTAATCTGCATATAGGGGAAGATGGGGTAAAACGCACCCCCTAAGGAAATATGCTCATGACTAAGCTATAGAACATCAATTGGGAGAATTTTATTAATGACATCGTTTAGCCAACATTTTCCTCTGTAATCAAAATCATAACGCTTTGCAAAATATTCAAAAACATGAAAATAATTCAATTCTTCAAAACCAATAAAAATCGCCTTTGGAAAAGTAAGCGGGGTAAAACGCTCCTGTGCGGTGGCAAAATGCACCACAACAACGGGGCATAATGCCCTACAACAACGGGGTAGAATGCACTGCAACAACGGGGCATAATGCTCGGCGAACAAGGAAGTAGTTTTGTTTTCTGACGAGATTTCACAAAAGCGTGCCATTAAATAGCCTTATGTTATGCAATTCGTAGGTTTTCAGAATGATTTTTCTGCTTTCGATTAAAAATCAGAAAAAACAGAGAAGAGGGCATTTTGCCTCCGATGGAGCTGAGATATAAATTTAGCAAAAAGTGAATTATTTTGTAGATTTTTCATATGACACGCCCAGACTAAAAATGAAAGTCAAAAAATAGGTAGAGAGAAACGATAAACAAAAAGTTGCGCCGAAAAAAGTAACTGAGAAATCTCCGAGGAAAAATGACAAGTAATTTCTTCCGAGGAAAAATGAAACTCAAAAATGTTTGGACAAAAACGATAAACAAAAAGTCGCGACGGTAATTGTTATTGAGAAAGGTTCGAAGAAAACTGTCGATCAGTTTCTCCCGAGGAAAAATGTGACTCAACAAAATTCGAAGAAAATTGGTAGTAAAAAGGTTGCACGGAAAATAATGGCTGAGAAAGTTCGGAATAAAAATGTCGATCAGAGTTTCCCGAAATAAAATTAAACTCAAAAAAATTTGAGGAAAAATGTCAATCACGAAGACGCGAAAAAGTACAAATTACTTTTTGGGCGTTTTTTCGCAGTCATGACGTTATGAACGATATTCTATGTACTTTCGAATGAAAAAATCAACGATCACCGACTTTTTGGAACCTTTTTCCAGGTATTTCAAGATTATTTAGAACCTCTGTCCTATCAAAATAATAGTTCTAGTATAGTGTTACCTAAAATGAGTATAAATTCTCTCAACTTGCCTCAAAATCCTGCATGCTGTTAACGGTACGGGTAAGACTAGTATGGGTATAACTAAGCTGACCAACTCTGACGAAAAAATCCGTACACTATGAAAACCGTTTGCCTGAGCGTGATGAACGATTTCGCTTCGTTGCGGTATGGTGTACGAATTTTTTCGTCAGAGTTGGTCAGCTTAGGTATAACGGACAACACTGTCATACTATGTTGCGTTTCGGCTTCGCCTCTTCAGAAACCGACACTAACGTATTGTCGGAATAGATTAGCGCCGGCTTGACGCAAATCCCTTAAAACTAAAACACACTATGTGTTTCAATCAAACGACTGATCAAACGTGATGTCCCGTTCGAGCAGAAGTTCTGTTTATGCCGATGAGACACAAGTGAAGCCGAAACTTGTCTTGGCTTAGCAGGCCTATGCGAAAGCACTATGCTATATTTCACCCTAAGGAGGAAAATTTGGTAAAAACCAAAATTTCTCACTAGGGTGAAAATTTGTTGGTAAAAACCAGTCTTTGTACAGGAGGGCACAAATCCTTATTTCATACTATGTTGCGTTTCGGCTTCGCCTCTTCAGAAACCGACACTAACGTATTGTCGGAATAGATTAGCGCCGGCTTGACGCAAATCCCTTAAAACTAAAACACACTATGTGTTTCAATCAAACGACTGATCAAACGTGATGTCCCGTTCGAGCAGAAGTTCTGTTTATGCCGATGAGACACAAGTGAAGCCGAAACTTGTCTTGGCTTAGCAGGCCTATGCGAAAGCACTATGCTATATTTCACCCTAAGGAGGAAAATTTGGTAAAAACCAAAATTTCTCACTAGGGTGAAAATTTGTTGGTAAAAACCAGTCTTTGTACAGGAGGGCACAAATCCTTATTTCATACTATGTTGCGTTTCGGCTTCGCCTCTTCAGAAACCGACACTAACGTATTGTCGGAATAGATTAGCGCCGGCTTGACGCAAATCCCTTAAAACTAAAACACACTGTGTTTCAATCAAACGACTGATCAAACGTGATGTCCCGTTCGAGCAGAAGTTCTGTTTATGCCGATGAGACACAAGTGAAGCCGAAACTTGTCTTGGCTTAGCAGGCCTATGCGAAAGCACTATGCTATATTTCACCCTAAGGAGGAAAATTTGGTAAAAACCAAAATTTCTCACTAGGGTGAAAATTTGTTGGTAAAAACCAGTCTTTGTACAGGAGGGCACAAATCCTTATTTCATACTATGTTGCGTTTCGGCTTCGCCTCTTCAGAAACCGACACTAACGTATTGTCGGAATAGATTAGCGCCGGCTTGACGCAAATCCCTTAAAACTAAAACACACTATGTGTTTCAATCAAACGACTGATCAAACGTGATGTCCCGTTCGAGCAGAAGTTCTGTTTATGCCGATGAGACACAAGTGAAGCCGAAACTTGTCTTGGCTTAGCAGGCCTATGCGAAAGCACTATGCTATATTTCACCCTAAGGAGGAAAATTTGGTAAAAACCAAAATTTCTCACTAGGGTGAAAATTTGTTGGTAAAAACCAGTCTTTGTACAGGACTTCTGCTCGAACGGGACATCACGTTTGATCAGTCGTTTGATTGAAACACATAGTGTGTTTTAGTTTTAAGGGATTTGCGTCAAGCCGGCGCTAATCTATTCCGACAATACGTTAGTGTCGGTTTCTGAAGAGGCGAAGCCGAAACGCAACATAGTATGAAATAAGGATTTGTGCCCTCCTGTACAAAGACTGGTTTTTACCAACAAATTTTCACCCTAGTGAGAAATTTTGGTTTTTACCAAATTTTCCTCCTTAGGGTGAAATATAGCATAGTGCTTTCGCATAGGCCTGCTAAGCCAAGACAAGTTTCGGCTTCACTTGTGTCTCATCGGCATAAACAGAACTTCTGCTCGAACGGGACATCACGTTTGATCAGTCGTTTGATTGAAACACATAGTGTGTTTTAGTTTTAAGGGATTTGCGTCAAGCCGGCGCTAATCTATTCCGACAATACGTTAGTGTCGGTTTCTGAAGAGGCGAAGCCGAAACGCAACATAGTATGAAATAAGGATTTGTGCCCTCCTGTACAAAGACTGGTTTTTACCAACAAATTTTCACCCTAGTGAGAAATTTTGGTTTTTACCAAATTTTCCTCCTTAGGGTGAAATATAGCATAGTGCTTTCGCATAGGCCTGCTAAGCCAAGACAAGTTTCGGCTTCACTTGTGTCTCATCGGCATAAACAGAACTTCTGCTCGAACGGGACATCACGTTTGATCAGTCGTTTGATTGAAACACATAGTGTGTTTTAGTTTTAAGGGATTTGCGTCAAGCCGGCGCTAATCTATTCCGACAATACGTTAGTGTCGGTTTCTGAAGAGGCGAAGCCGAAACGCAACATAGTATGAAATAAGGATTTGTGCCCTCCTGTACAAAGACTGGTTTTTACCAACAAATTTTCACCCTAGTGAGAAATTTTGGTTTTTACCAAATTTTCCTCCTTAGGGTGAAATATAGCATAGTGCTTTCGCATAGGCCTGCTAAGCCAAGACAAGTTTCGGCTTCACTTGTGTCTCATCGGCATAAACAGAACTTCTGCTCGAACGGGACATCACGTTTGATCAGTCGTTTGATTGAAACACATAGTGTGTTTTAGTTTTAAGGGATTTGCGTCAAGCCGGCGCTAATCTATTCCGACAATACGTTAGTGTCGGTTTCTGAAGAGGCGAAGCCGAAACGCAACATAGTATGAAATAAGGATTTGTGCCCTCCTGTACAAAGACTGGTTTTTACCAACAAATTTTCACCCTAGTGAGAAATTTTGGTTTTTACCAAATTTTCCTCCTTAGGGTGAAATATAGCATAGGACAACACTGATTAGTATATCGAGTAAGAGAAATTAGATCGAAAACTCGAAACCTATTTTATTCTAAAGGAATAAATGTCTATTTGAACAGAAATACACCCTACAATTAATTACAAAAATTTGTAGCTCTAGCAAATTCAGTTTGAGATAACCGATTTGATTCCGCTCAAATTATTGATTGCTTTTTAATGGGAAATAATTGGATCACCCTAATACAGGTGTCAGAAAGTGTTTGTCGCTTTTATTTCAATGGAAAGTGTTTTAATTTATGCAAATTAGAGTAATGAAAAAAAAACTATCTGAAAAAGAAAATTTGGGATCTCTTGACCATACGATATAATACGTAGATATAGCAGACGATAGCTGATGGAAACATGTGCAGTTATTTGTCTCAGAGACTGAAGTCTTAACAAAATTTGAGAAAAAAGCGTGATCCATTACATCAAAAAGTTTTTAAAGAAAGGGTTATAAAAATTTGAGAAAATTTTAAATTTAATGTTATATACATGTTAAGCAAACTGGATTAGAGCATTACTGCATAAATATAGATTGGCACGGCTCGTAATGTAAAATGAACAGACAACTACAATGCCTGTGTTCTGAACAAGAAGCCGTTCATCAATGAAGAGCAAAGAATTGATATTTAACCCTTAAATGCGCAATGTTGTTTTTAAAACAACATTGTGAAAATCATCTCAAATTTATCACAGTAACGTGTTTTTTTTTTATTCATTTCGTTTATTTGATAGGCACAAATGCGTTAGCTTGGCGGTGCCAAATTCTTTTGTTTTTACATTTTGTATATTTTAAAACTAGGAGGTTACAATGTTGAAATATTTTTTTAAAAAAGAAAAATTTTACAGCTATCTTAAGACTAGAAATAAGATTCTATATACAAGAGAGGGGGCGAAAGATTTTTTTTTATGAAAAAATTTTAAAACAAGGAATTCAATAGTAATAATTTTTAGGAAATATTTACACTTATCTTAAAACTAACAATATAGTTTGGTACACAAAAGGGGGAACAAATATTTATGAGAAAATTCGCATGTGTTTTAAGACTAGGGATACAATTCTATTTACAAGATGGGGGACAATAGTTTTAACAAAGAGGTAAAATTACAACTATCTTAAAACTAGGAATACAGAATACAAATTTGAACTTTTTTAGCGGAGACTTATGCTTGGTCAAGATATTCAGAGGGGGGCTGTAGAAGCAGTTGTATCAAGGACAGGGGAGAGAAAGCGTAGATGGTGACCGGGAGAGAAGAGCAAAACTTGCAACTTTCGCTCAAACGGGAGATCAGCGAAACCAATTAGCGCCTCAGTCTAGTAGGTCGGATTGGCGGATGGTATTCTTCGGACCCGCGGGGAATCCTTCAAAAGTCATCGGACCTTGAGTCGCTCTCGCTTCAGTTTCCGTAGTGGTAAGTGCGACGGCGGTTACATAGTTGCAGTCTGGAGCTGATCGGTCCCACAAGGCAAGAGAAAGCTTCTAAAACGAGAAATAAAAAGAGAGGGGCTAAATTGGGATATTTGTCGTTTTTATGAAAGTATAAATAAGGGACATATAGGGGAAATCACGATTTGCCAGTATATCTCGGACTGGGACATTGGGTGGTCTACCTCGGGCCCGAAGGGAATCCTTTAACTGAGACCTGGCGTCCAAGTACCCGGCGCATACCCAGACAACGTGCTCGATGTCGTGATAGCCCTCGTCACAAGCGCACAGACTACTCTCCGCAAGCCCAATACGCCGCAGATGCGCATCCAAAGTGTAGTGGTTGGACATAAGTCGGGACATTACACGAATAAAATCCCGACCCACATCCATCCCCCTGAACCAAGGCTTCGTTGATACCTTTGGGATAATGGAATGTAGCCATCGTCCAAGTTCACCATTGCTCCACGAGGTTTGCCAACTGTTGAGTGTCCTCTGACGACAAATACTAAAAAATTCGTTGAAGCAGATTGGTCTTTCGTATATGTCACCATTTAATGCGCCCACCTTTGCTAATGAGTCGGCCTTTTCATTGCCCGGGATAGAGCAATGAGAGGGAACCCAAACAAAGGTAATTTGATAAGATTTTTCAGATAATGTACACAAGGACTCCCGTATCTTCCCCAGGAAATATGGGAATTGCTTTTTGGGCTTCATCGCACGAAGAGCCTCGATGGAGCTGAGGCTATCTGAAATGATGAAGTAGTGATCTGTGGGCAGAGTGTCGATGATCCCAAGGGTGTACTGAATTGCAGCTAACTCTGCGACGTAAACTGAAGCGGGATCATTGAGCTTGAATGAAGCGGTGATAGTATTGTTGAAGATACCGAAGCCAGTGGACCCATCGAGATTTGATCCGTCAGTGTAGAACATTTTGTCACAGTCGACTTCTCGGAATTTATTATAAAATATATTGGGGATCACTTGCGGGCGTATATGGTCCGGGATTCCACGAATCTCTTCCTTCATGGATGTGTCGAAGAATACAGTAGAATCAGAAGTATCTAGGAAACGAACACGGCTGGGAGTATATGAAGAAGGATTAATGCTCTGTGCCATGTAGTCGAAGTACAAGGCCATAAATCGGGTTTGAGAATTAAGCTCGACGAGCCTCTCGAAGTTTTCAATCACCAACGGGTTCAGAATGTCGCATCGGATAAGCAATCGATATGAGAGTTCCCAAAATCGATTTTTTAGCGGAAGAACGCCCGCCAGCACTTCGAGACTCATCGTATGGGTCGAGTGCATGCAACCCAAGGCAATGCGCAAGCAACGATACTGGATTCTCTCCAGTTTGATGAAGTGTATGTTCGCAGCGGAGCGGAAACAGAAACACCCGTACTCCATCACCGACAATATCGTTGTTTGGTATAACCTGATCAGGTCTCCTGGGTGAGCACCCCACCATGTTCCAGTTATTGTTCGGAGAAAATTGATCCTTTGTTGGCATTTCTGTTTCAGATACCTCACAGTAACGTGTTGAAGCTATGGGGCAATATTCCATCGGAATATTGGAAAGATTGTAATTTTTGTCGACTAGTCCAACTACAAAGTGTGGTGCACGGTATCTACCTAGCAAAGCATAACGCATAAAGCAACAACGAAAACTGAAAATCTATACCAATTATTGTACCTATCACATACTTGATTCAGTTAAGTAAACTGCGCTCGTGTACCCGTGTTAATTTACCTAAGCATGAGCACAAAACGAAAAAACCAAAATTGCTTCTACCCGTATACAGCATGGAACCGGAAAGACTAACTGAAAAATAAGAACAAGTCCAGCATTGTTCAAGTAAAAAATTAACTTTCCGTTAAGCCTTACCGTCACACCCAGATAATCGAATATTTTTTCGCGGATAACTAATCAATTCACGGATAATCAACCCTAAATTGTATATAAAAATAAGAAAGAGGGACGACACTTAATCATTGGTGATACTTATCCCTACCCACATTACAGAATCTAAATACATAATAGTCCGTCTTGAACCATCGTTCGATCGGGTCATAAAACTTGATAGCTCCTGGTTTACCTAGAGTTTACAGTACGGTTCGTAATGTATAGAGAATGGACAATTATAGCGCCTGTGTTCTGGACAAGAACCCGTTCATCAATGCGAACAACAAACAATTAGTTTTTAGTTTACATTGAAATAATCTATCGGAATATTTAAAAAATTGCAATCTTTGTCGACGAGTCCAAATTCAACATCTTTGATTTAAAAGGTCTCGTTGTTTCTACGTTGCGTTGCGTTGTGACGATGATTTTGGCGGATTGCACACTGACTTCATCATGTTTGACTGCTGATTATCTAATAAGAGTTGCTTAGGAAATGGTAAGTAGGAATTCATACCAATCCGACCCATATTAAAACCTCAACAGCATGATAGCCATCATTGCCGGCCGCCCCCATCTTTATCGTTCACGGGGAAGGATAAAGGATAAGGTAGGCAGGAAGTGTTGATGCTCCACGTACTTAACGGAAGGACGACGATTCATCAGACTCTTCCATAGGTGTCGCGGAGTTGATAGTTTGGAAGGGTATCAGGTCTAGGATTCGCTCCAAGCAAGCAATGCGACCTGTAAAGCATATTTTATTAGGTAGTTGTTCAGTTAGTCTTCGAGTGCACGATCACTCGAAAAAGAGAAGATCTTGTTTAGTTTTTGTTTTTTTTTTTAAACTCTGGGCAGCCGGCTACCGAGAGTATACTATGTTCCCTAAACAAAAGCAATTTGAACTCCACACAGCCGACCGTGGGAGTATTGCCTAGAAAAGCTAATCTTATCTGCGTAATGGGCCGAATCACTATTCATTGCAACAGTATTTGGACAGAATTCGCTACTTCTTCTCAACGATATATTTATTGGCTTGAAAACTACCATGTGATAACACATTATACTGGCAAAAATAGCGCGAGATGTTATAAATCAACGAAAGTATTTCTTATTTTCCATATCGGATTGTTTGTGGAATACAAGTATACGAGCGATAATAACGAACACTGAAGGGAAATATAAAGGACTGTTAACCTGATGCATCATACGTCTCCCAACCTTTGAACGGAACGGATCGTTATATTTCACAGTGGTGCTCGGTGTGTAAATTTTAGTGAGTCAAGGTCATCCTTTGTTCGTTCGTTAGCAGCCGTTCTGCTGGTGCCGACAGTAAATCCAGTACATTGTTTTCGCTGGTGCGGAACAATCGACGTTGTTTGCAGATAAGTTTTGCTTTATTTTTTTTCCTCGTTTGCTTTCTTTCCTTTTCCCTACTTTTACTCTACCTTGTAATCAAATAATAAGACACATTCCCGTTTATATAACGCTCTGCCCTCGTGCTTAAATGGCCGAGGGCGAAATACCATCTGATGTAATCATGGAAGTCCCTGATCCCCCTAATACTCGCATTGCTCCCCGTATAAAGCAGTACCCAGAAGGTTCCTCTGGGCCATGGGTGGTATATTTTCGGACCGGAGAGAAACCGGTTAATATATTAAAACTTTCTCGAGATCTGACTGCTAATTACCCGGCCGTAACTCAGATAACACGTGTTCGGGCAAACAAGATACGTGTTCTAGTGAGTGATCTCGGCCAGGCAAACGCGATTGCTTGCTGTGAGCGCTTTACACGGGAATTTAAAGCGTACGTGCCTTGTGTGGCCTGTGAAATCGATGGGGTAGTGTCCGAACCGGGCCTGAAATGCGAAGAACTGTTGGAGCTTTAAGGACCCCTCTCTTGAACAGATTAAGATCTTAGAATGCAAACAATTGTATACCGCAAACACCGAGGGAGGTAAGACTACCTACTCTCTATCAGGCTCGCTTCGGGTGACATTCGCCGGGTCCTCTCTTCCCAACTACATCCTCCTTGACAGGGTTCGCCTACCAGTTCGCCTGTTTGTACCGCGGGTCATGAGCTGCAGCAATTGCAAGCAGTTGGGCCACACAGCCACATATTGTGGAAATAAGAAACGATGCGGCAAATGCGAAGGAGAGCATGAGGATGACTCTTGCGACAAAGAAACTGAAAAGTGTATTTGCTGCGGGGGCCCTTCACATGCTCTTAAATCATGCCCTGCGTACAAGCAGCGCGGGGATAAAATTAAGCGCTCCCTTAAGGAACGCTCAAGGCGTTCTTATGCAGAAATGCTGAAGAATGCTTCGCCATCTGTCCTGTCCGAAAATCCCTATGCTGGTTTGGCTAACGTTGAGCAAGAATCTGACGACCCACGAGAGGGAACATCTTTGGTTAACCCAGGGGAATCCAGGAAGAGGAGAAATCCAGCCTCCCCTACATTGCCTCGTAAGGGTGCCAAGGTGTCGTCCACTCAGAGTGCGCCATCTACAACCAATAAATCCAACGGAAGTGATGCACAAAAGCCGAAGCAATTTGCTCCAGGACTTGGAAATATTAATTCTAACAAGGAGTACCCACCACTTCCAGGGACATCCAAAACCCCAAGTGTCCCCTTTTTTCAAACAGATACTCAGTCCAGTAGCGGACTAATGAAATTTTCTGACATAGTGGACTTAATTTTCACAGCTTTCAATGTTACTGATCCTCTTAAAAGCCTTCTGATACGTTTTCTCCCTATAGTGCAAACATTTTTGAAGCAGTTGACTACTAAATGGCCCCTCCTTGCAGCGATCGTATCCTTCGATGGCTAAGTCATCGAACGAGGTCACCGATTCGATCACTGTTCTACAGTGGAACAGCAGAAGTATCCTCCCGAAAATCGATTCCTTTAAATTTTTACTAAATAGTTTAAAATGTGATGCTTTCGCATTATGTGAAACTTGGTTAACTTCCGATATAAATCTCAACTTCCACAACTTTAATATAATTCGTCTGGATCGAGAAAACCCCTATGGAGGAGTACTTTTGGGGATCAAAAAGTGCTATTCTTTCAACCGAATTAACCTCCCTTCGACACCAGGCATTGAAATTGTCGCTTGTCAAGTTTTAATCAAAGGTAAAGACCTTTGCATTGCTTCCATCTACATTCCTCCTAGAGCCTCGGTAGGGCACCGAACGCTTTGTAATATCACGGAATCCTTACCGGCACCACGGCTAGTTCTGGGAGACTTTAACTCGCACGGTACGGTATGGGGCTGTCTTCATGATGATAATAGATCAACATTAATCCAAGATCTTTGCGATAATTTCAACATGACCATCTTAAACACGGGAGAAATGACGCGGATTCCTACACCACCAGCACGCGCAAGCGCGTTGGATTTATCGCTTTGCTCGACATCGCTACAGTTAGATTGCATGTGGAAGGTGATCCCTGATCCCCACGGTAGCGATCATTTGCCTATCGTGATTTCAATTGCTAACGGTATCGTATGTCCTCACACGGAATATTGATTGGAAGAGTTACGCGACCGCGATATCCTTTAAAATCGAATCCACTCAAGAACTTCCTCCGGAGGAAGAGTACAGGTTTTTGGCTGGCTTGATTCTCGACAGTGCGAATCAAGCTCAGACTAAACCAGTACCCAGCGCGAATACCCATAGACGGTCTCCCACCCTGTGGTGGGATAAAGAGTGCTCAGAGCTGTACGCGGAAAAGTCCACTGCATATAAGGCCTTCCGGGAAGACGGGTTACCCGCTAGCTATCAACAGTACGCGTCGTTAGAAAGGCGAATGAAGAGTCTAATGAAAGCCAAAAAACGCAGTTATTGGCGCCGGTTCGTCGACGGGTTAACGAGAGAAACAGCGATGAGCACTCTTTGGGGTACGGCTCGACGTATGCGTAATCATAATAGTACCAACGAGAACGTGGAATATTCAAACCGTTGGATATTCGCTTTCGCCAAGAAGATCTGTCCGGACTCTGTCCCGGTACAGAAAACGTACCACGCCGCGTCTTCTCACGATACCGCGAACGAAACACCGTTTTCGATGGTGGAGTTCTCACTTGCTCTCTTATCGTGCAACAATAACGCCCCAGGGTTAGACAGAATCAAATTCAACTTGCTGAAGAATCTGCCTGACACTGCAAAAAGGCGCCTGTTGAATTTATTTAACAAGTTTCTTGAGGGTAACATTGTCCCTTATGAATGGAGGCAAGTGAAGGTCATCGCCATCCAAAAACCAGGAAAACCAGCCTCCGACCACAACTCGTATCGGCCGATTGCAATGCTGTCCTGTATTCGGAAGTTGTTCGAGAAAATGATCATGTTTCGCCTCGACAATTGGGTTGAAGCAAATGGCTTACTGTCAGATACACAATTTGGCTTCCGCAAAGGCAAAGGGACGAACGATTGCCTTGCGTTGCTTTCTACAGAAATCCAAATGGCCTATGCTAACAAAGAGCAGATGGCATCAGTCTTCTTGGATATTAAGGGGGCTTTTGACTCAGTTTCTATCAACATTCTGTCAGAGAAGCTGCACCAGCATGGTCTTTCACCAATTTTAAATAACTTTTTGCTAAACCTGTTGTCTGAAAAGCACATGCACTTTTCGCATGGCGATTTAACAACATCGCGATTTAGCTACATGGGTCTTCCCCAGGGCTCATGTCTAAGTCCCCTGCTCTACAATTTTTACGTGAATGACATTGACGATTGTCTTGCCAATTCATGCACGCTAAGGCAACTTGCAGACGACGGGGTGGTCTCTGTTACAGGGCCCAAAGCTGCCGACTTGCAAGGACCATTACAAAATACCTTGGACAATTTGTCTGCTTGGGCTCTTCAGCTGGGTATTGAGTTCTCCACGGAGAAAACTGAGTTGGTTGTTTTTTCTAGGAAGCGTGAGCCGGCGCAACTCCAGCTTTTATTAATGGGTGCAACGATCAACCAGGTTTTCACATTTAAATATCTCGGGGTCTGGTTCGACTCTAAAGGTACCTGGGGATGTCACATTAGGTATCTGAAACAGAAATGCCAACAAAGGATCAATTTTCTCCGAACAATAACTGGAACATGGTGGGGTGCTCACCCAGGAGACCTGATCAGGTTGTACCAAACAACGATATTGTCGGTGATGGAGTACGGGTGTTTCTGTTTCCGATCCGCTGCGAACATACACTTCATCAAACTGGAGAGAATCCAGTATCGTTGCTTGCGCATTGCCTTGGGTTGCATGCACTCGACCCATACGATGAGTCTCGAAGTGCTGGCGGGCGTTCTTCCGCTAAAAAATCGATTTTGGGAACTCTCATATCGATTGCTCATCCGATGCGACATTCTGAACCCGTTGGTAATTGAAAACTTCGAGAGGCTCGTCGAGCTTAATTCTCAAACCCGTTTTATGTCCTTGTACTTCGACTACATGGCACAGAGCATCAATCCTTCTTCGTACAATCCCAACCGTGTCCGTTTCCTAGATACTTCTGATTCTACTGTATTCTTCGACACATCCATGAAGGAAGAGATTCGTGGAATCCCGGACCATATACGCCCGCAGGTGATCCCCAATATATTTTATAATAAATTCCGAGAAGTCGACTGCGACAAAATGTTTTACACTGACGGATCAAATCTCGATGGGTCCACTGGCTTCGGTATCTTCAACAATACTATCACCGCTTCATTCAAGCTCAATGATCCCGCTTCAGTTTACGTCGCAGAGTTAGCTGCAATTCAGTACACCCTTGGGATCATCGACACTCTGCCCACAGATCACTACTTCATCGTTTCGGACAGCCTCAGCTCTATCGAGGCTCTTCGTGCGGTGAAGCCTAAAAAGCAATTACCGTATTTTCTGGGGAAGATACAGGAGTCCTTGTGTACGTTATCTGAAAAATCTTATCAGATTACCTTTGTTTGGGTCCCCTCTCATTGTTCTATCCCGGGCAATGAAAAGGCCGACTCATTAGCAAAGGTGGGCGCATTAAATGGTGACATATACGAAAGACCAATCTGCTTCAACGATTTTTTTAGTATTTGTCGTCAGAGGACGCTCAACAGTTGGCAAACCTCGTGGAGCAATGGGGAACTTGGACGATGGCTACATTCGATTATCCCAAAGGTATCAACGAAGCCTTGGTTCGGGGGGATGGATGTGGGTCGGGATTTTATTCGTGTAATGTCCCGACTTATGTCCAATCACTACACCATGGATGCGCATTTGCGGCGTATTGGGCTTGCGGAGAGTAGTCTGTGCGCTTGTGACGAGGGCTATCACGACATCGAACACGTTGTCTGGGTGTGCGCCGGGTATTGTGACGCCAGGTCTCAGTTAAAGGAATCCCTTCGGGCCCGAGGTAGACCACCCAATGTACCAGTCCGAGATATGCTGGCAACTCGTGATTTCCCCTATATGTCCCTTATTTATACCTTCATAAAAACGATAAATATCCCAATTTAGTCCCTCTCTTTTATTTCTCGTTTTTAGAGTTTCCTCCTGCCTTGTGGAACCGATCAGCTCCAGAGTGCCACTATGTAACCGCCATCGCTCTTACCACTACGCCTGCATAGAAGGAAACTGAAGCGAGAGCGACTCGAGGTCCGATGACTTTTGAAGGATTCCCCGCGGGTCCGAAGAATACCATCCGCCAATCCGGTACTCGACGACTTACTAGACTGAGGCGCAAATTTGATACGCTGATCTCCCTCCCCCCCCCCCCCCCCCCCGCCGTTCGAGCGAAAGTTGCAAGTTTTGCTCTTCTTTCCCTGTCTCTCCCCTGTCCTTGATACAACTGCTGCTACACTGATGCGGAAATAAGCCACCCTTTGAATATCTTGACCAAGCATAAGTTTTAGTTAAAAAATTCAAATTAGTATTCTGTATTCCTAGTTTTAAGATAGCTATAATTTTTACTCTTTATTGAAACTCTTGTCCTCCATCTTGTAAATAGAATTGAATCCCTAGTTTTAAGATTTCTGTGAAATTTCTCATAAATATTTGTTCCCCCTTTTGTGTACTAAACTATATTGTAAGTTTTAAGATAACCGTAAAATATTTCGTAAAATACTATTACTCCCCCTCTTGTATATCAAAGTGAATCCCTTATTTTAAATTTTTTCATAAAAAAATCTTTTGGCCCTCTTTTGTATATTGAATCTTATTTCTAGTCTTAAGATAGCTGTAAACTTTCTTTTCCTTTGTAAAAAAAAATATTTCAACATTGTAACCTCCTAGTTTTAAGATATCCAAAATGTAAAAACAAAAGCATTTGGCACCGCCAAGCTAACGCATTTGTGCCTATCAAATAAACGAAATGAATAAAAATAAAAAAAAAAACCTGATGCACGGGTTTGTTAGCAATAACGGAGCTTGAAATTAGGTTCATAAAAACAGACGCGGCGAATTTTCAATACGTATTGACCCGTGATCATAGATACTAGTCAGATTAGTCGTATTGGGCAATGTTTTCTCGGCTAGATCTGTTCGCACCCACTCATTCTGCTACTATCGCCAGAAAGCTGATAGCACCCAGTCGTCGCCGGTCTAAGGACCAAATGTCATCAATAGACTTAGACTCGCGTGGGGGCATGAGATAGGAAACTTGTGAGAATTTTGTTATCCCACCGTTTGACGACCTTAAAAGGTCTCATTTTTTCTAGTGGACAAAAACCGAACTTAGATTTGAACGTGAAATGCCTTAAAGCAGCAGATATGAGCAGAGATGGTGGATTAGCCGGCCAATTTTTCCAATCGTAACTTTTTTAATCGTGCCAGTAGCTCCAGTCATAACCAAAACCGTCATCCAAATCATAGCTGCAACACGAATTTTCTACCACCGGATAGAGTGCTTCTTGCAGCAGCCAAGGATCGTTTTTCCGGCCTACCTACAAATTATATTCCATCGATTCAATTTACACGAGGCGAGATTTTGAATCCCTACCCAGCACGTGATACATCAAGATCATCGCAACAATTAAATGCAGTAAATACGGAATGTTCACCATCATCATCACCGTGTGAGGCATGCCGCTTTCAACATTCGTGTTTTCGGTAGTTTCGACACTTTCCTTAGAAGAAGAAAAAGACGAGTTTGCTGTTGAGCACAGTGTTTTCCAAGAATTAGATAATGATGGTAGACTTTCCAATACAAAAAAGACTGCGACAGAATTATTAATGTATTGTCAAAATTTTAATAGGATGAAAAGTCCAGCCAAAATGGCAGAAATTCATAAACGTATATTAGGTTCGTCATTTTTGGTTATATTAGGAACTGAAACTAGCTGGGACGATAGCGTAAAAAGTGAAGAAATTTTCGGCAGTGGTTTTAACGTATTCAGAGACGATCGAAATCTTCACGAATCTCAAAAGAAGTCTGGCGGGGGAGTCCTTGTGGGTATTTCGGCTCAATTTAATTCAGAAATTCTAGTCACAGTGAAGTTTAAGGAATTTGAACATGTGTGGGTTAAATCAAACATTGCCGGCGAAATGCATGTTTTTGCCTCTGTATATTTCCCACCAGAGCATGCTAATATAACATCGTACGAAGCTTTTTTCCAAATTGCTGAACAAATTTTATCTGAACTCCCAGCCGAGGTTAAAGTTCACATTTACGGAGACTTTAACCAACGCAACGCAGATTTTATTCCGGACTCTGAAAACGAACATATTTTAATTCCAGTCGTGGGAGAAAACGAAACATTGCAGTATATTTTCGACAAAACTGCTAGCATAGGACTAAATCAAATAAATCACGTAAAAAATCGACAGAATTGCTATCTCGATCTTTTATTTACAAACATTCAGGAAGACTTCTGTGTATCTGAATCTCTAACTCCTTTGTGGAAAAATGAAGCATTTCATACTGCTATTGAATTTTCCTTATTCATCCATGAAATTCAAAAACCCAGCGATTGTGACTTTGAAGAAGTCTTTGAATACCATAAAGCCAATTATGACAATATCAGGCGGAAGCTAAGTAGTGTCGACTGGCAAAATAGCCTTAGAAATGAAGAAAATATTGTAACCGCAGTGGACGTATTTTACAAAATTATTTTCAAAATAATTTATGAAGAGGTGCCTATTAAGAAAAAAAGACGACACGGCAACTCGAAGCATCCCGTTTGGTATAATAGACAAATTAAGAGTTTGAAAAATAGGAAGCAAAAAGCCCATAAGCTATATAAGAAAAACCAAAATAATGAGGACTTGGAAAAATATTTCGACATTTGCGATAAACTAAATATGGCCATAGATTCTGCGCTTGCGGATTATAATTCAAAAACGGAACAGCAGATCAAATCTTGTCCAAAGAATTTTTTCAACTACGTCAAAACTAAATTAAAATCAGACAATTTCCCATCAACAATGCACTTGGATGACAACGTACGTGATAACTCGGAAGAAATCTGCAACCTATTTGCAACATTCTTCCAAGAAATATATACGACTTTTTCTGAACAAGACCGTGATCGCGATTACTTCGCTTTTCTTCCCGATTTTCCTTTGGATATTAGTGTCAATCATGTCATAGTGGAAGACATTTTCAATTCTCTAAAACATTTAGATGTATCAAAAGGTTCTGGCCCTGATGGAATCCCACCATTATTTATGAAAAACCTAGCAACCGAGTTAACTGCCCCATTGTTCTGGCTGTTTAATATGTCTTTGCAATCTGGACAGTTCCCTAAAATATGGAAAAAATCTTTTTTAGTGCCTATATATAAATCTGGCAAAAAATCTGACGTACGTAATTATCGTGGTATAGCCATAATCTCCTGTATTCCGAAACTTTTCGAATCAATCATTAACGAAAAAATATTTCTTCAAATAAAAAACAGAATTTCCAACCTCCAGCATGGCTTCTTCAAAGGTCGTTCGACCTCAACAAACTTACTAGAATTTATTAATTATACACTGATTGCAATGGATAATGGAAACTACGTGGAGGCACTTTATACAGACTTTAGTAAAGCATTTGATCGCATTGACATCCCAATGTTACTTTATAAATTGACAAAGATCGGCATTGAGCCTGGGCTACTTACATGGTTAGAATCATATCTCTCCGAACGTCAGCAAATAATTAAATTTAATGGAAAGCAATCTAATCCAATTAAAGTCACCTCAGGAGTTCCACAAGGCTCTCATTTAGGCCCTCTATTGTTTATTTTATACGTGAACGATATCTCCTTCATTCTCAAAAAACTGAAAATACTAATTTATGCGGACGATATGAAACTTTATTTGGAGATAAGAAATGCCGAGGATATTAATACATTTCAAAACGAAATACAAATTTTCCACATGTGGTGTCAAAAAAGCCTCTTACAACTAAACGTGAAAAAGTGTAATTCAATAACCTTTAGTAGAAAACGACAAACACCGAATGTTGAGATTACCTTAGGAAATCAGACTGTAGTAAAATGTGAAAGAATTAGGGATTTAGGTGTTATATTAGATTCAAAGTTAAATTTTATTGATCATTATAACACAATTATACACAAAGCTAACAACATGCTCAGTTTTATAAAACGCTTTAGCTATCATTTTGAAGATCCTTATACAATAAAAATATTATATATTGCATATGTTAGGTCGATATTGGAATATTGCAGTATTATTTGGTGCCCTTTTTCAAGCAGACATGAAGAACGAATAGAATCGGTACAAAAACAGTTTTTATTATTTGCCCTTCGTAAATTAGGATGGACAGCATTCCCTCTGCCATCTTATGAAGCACGCTGCTTGCTTATCAATATTCAAACATTAAAGGAGCGTCGCGAATTTGCAATGCTCTCATTCATTAATAATATCGTTTCGCATCGTATCGATTCAGCTGAAATTTTATCCAAATTGAACTTTTATGCACCTTCACGACAGCTACGAAATCGAAGTATATTTTCAATAACTCCTTTTCGCACAAACTATGCAAAATATAGCCCCATAAATCGAATGATGTCTATTTATAATCACTATTGCGACTCAATTGATTTTACAATGTCTAAACTGAAACTAAAGCAATATTTTATACACAAAAGAAATTCTAACGCGTAAGAGGATGATTCAGTAAATGCCGAAATTGCTTCATTTATACTAAATTCACGAAATATACACATTAGTAATTAAGGAAATCTGTAGTCTACATCGATTGACGAAATAAATAAATAAAAGTTATATGTGGTATTATATGTCCACTAGAATGGTTCAGAATGTTCATTTCAATATGAATATCAACTTTTAAAACAAAGTTCTCGTAAAATGGTACTTTTATTTAGAAATGGTGGATATAACAAATTATATCAGGAGATGAGACGTACTAAAACGCTTATTGAAAATTCAATGCAAAAACGGTTGAAAGCTGCATTTACAAATAAAAGTTATTACACTGATGATCTATTATGGAAACTTTAATTGATTTTGAAGAAAATGTGTACCGTACGAATATGATTTTGAAAGATCTATCTTTAGAATTATGATTGTTTATGATACAATGAGCATTTGTATTACAAAACTGATGTGTATATCATCCTTATATACTGTCTAGTAAAATTTTTCTAAATCAAATATCTCGTAAACTTAAACTTGTAAAATGCACATAAGCACATATGAAAATTGAAATTTTCATAAATCTTCAGAACATCACTCGGTTTTCGCTTAAAAACTTTTCCACAAGCGTTAGATCGTTTCGCGATCTTCAGGACATTCTTTGCTTTTGCATCGATTTATTTTTAGAATGCAATGGGCGACTCTTGGAAAAAATATTTTGTAAAAGTCGATTTTCCCACACGAAATCCCGTGTAAACTTTAAGCCATGGGCGCAAAAATATAGTTTCACCGAACGAGCTTAAAATTTGCAGTCATGCTAGGACTATAATGGAACATAGAAAGTTAACGTTTCAAAGGTTTTCTTCCATTTAGAAAGTTGCTCAGCGCATTTTTTCATATTCATCTTTCCGAATAATAGACCAAAAATTGTTGCTAGTTTTTTTACTGGTAGCTTCTCCAAGATACTATTACAATTACAATGTTTCCTTACAATTTAGGCATTCGCTGGCAAAGAATATTTTAAGCAGTTTATATTTTTACGTAAAGGATTAATTCCCTGCAACTTATTTTGAGATAGATTTTGTTCCACACCCTTTAAAAAACATTTTGATTCAAAATGATTTGATTGCCTGTGTAAAATGCCTTAGTCCCCTATACTGATAGTCAAATGTTAGAATACAATATAGAACATTTACTGTATATTGGTTTTGTTTCCACAACTGCACCAATTAACAGATTAAGGGCCGATTTCTTCACCCTTGCTTAACTTTTAAACCAGGTTCACCCGTATGCCAGATCTTCATAAAAATCAATCAGCGTATGTAGAATGTTGTTACAGTACTGCTGATTGATTTTTATGAAGATCTGACATACGGTGTGGAAAAAACCGTTTTTTTCGTTTGCGAATTTTGCGCATTCTCTGTGCAACCTTAAGGCTCAGGCCGAGCCAACCAGCCAGGTGTCGAGATCTGTTCGGCGATTCCGGTGGAGCAGTGTGTGTGTGTGTGTGTGTGTGTGTGTGTGTGTGAGAGAGAGAGAGAGAGAGAGAGAGAGAGAGAGAGAGAGAAAGAAAGAGAGAGCTAAATATGCTAGGAAAGCTTAGGATTATTATTGATATCAGAACTCTGGAATGAGTGTCTATTGGAATGTTTTCAGGCAGGTATTTGATATTGATGTTATTAAACAACTGTATTTTTAAATTATGTAGGACATCGAACAATACTTATTTTTTTATTTTAGGTTGAAAATCTCAAAATGTGAACTTCAGAATGATTTGAAGAACGTAGAATACGCACCTAGATATTTTACGCAATGTATTGTAGTATATTGAAGTTTTGTGAATCAGTACAGTAAAATCGGTCGTAGAGGCCAATGTGAATCCAATATAATTTCAAATTAGAAACTTCTAGACGTTTTATTAACGTAAAATAAATTGTTAGTAGAACAAAACGTGATGAAATAAGTGGATGAGTCATTATATATGTGTATCAAGGCGTTGTGGAACGTGCAGTTTAATGCCAATGTTTTGATGACATTACTGCACTTAGCCTGAAATCGAGACGGTTCAATAAGTTGACCCAGAGAAACTCAAAAATTCCCATTCTGCAAAAAGTTGAATAACTTTCACAATTTCCGTCCGATTTAAACTAATAAGTGTTTATTTTTTTGGTTATTAGCAGGCTTTAATAGACCCATAAAAATATAATTCTTAGGATTGCTTCATCTTGCCCAAAATATTGACTAATTGCTCATTTTTCAAATTAAGAAACAGTTCAATAAACTCGTAAATAACGTCAGAATCAGTAGTCGCACTAAAACAAAATGTTCAAACAATCGAAAGTGCATTCAATTACTTTTAATTCAACATAATAATATTTCATAACGATGCACTACATCCAAAGATATTTGGAATTTACTGAACGTACGTTTTGTTTTGGAGGTAAAATTCATTTTTTTACTGTAACTCGAAAATTGTTCTACTGTAAATTTTTTGGACTTTTTTTCCGGATTCAGCACACAGTTTTACATTGTTTAGCCACCAACTAAATGTTCAGAAATGCTGTAAATTAGTGTAATTATTATTGTAATTTTGAATTAAATCAGTCAGCATCATTAAATTTTTAACTTCAATCCAATTATTTTTTGTGTGTGTGTGGGGGGGGGGGGGCTGGTGTTGAACCCCAAAGCCTCCTCTTGGCTACACCGCTGCTTGGAGTTATTTATTTCGCTTTTCATTTTCCGAGAATGTTTCAGATCGATCCGAGGGTCATTAGTTAGAAAATTTGTAGACAGAAGGTTGAATTTATTGATTGGACTTCCGGTTGCAGAGTTACGAGTTGAAGAGTGCGACCACACAGCAAATTCTCATATAAAGTGAAATGAAAAATTCTCAAAGGGGGTAGTAAGGGAAAATTTCAAAATCGAATTTGTATTTTTGATGCCAAATGACTTTAAAATGCATGAAACGTTGAGATTTGATGAAATCTCGAAGAATTTTTTTTTGACAAAGATTGACTTTTTTGGACTTTGACACATTTTTGCCTTTCTCATATGGAAAGGTTATGCAATCACTCTAAAAATCGTCAACCTAATCCCGGCCTCCTAGTTGTTTTACCTATAAAGGATTAGGTAGGAGTATGCAATGAGGGGTTGTTACTTTAAAATTAAAAACTACAGTAGGATTCCGTTTTTGGCAACATTTTTTTCAGTTGCCAAAACTGGAACCGCACCAAAAATGGAACCTTACCTTAAAAGCTTTTATTTTCAATTTGTGACATCATAAATGTTACAAGAATATTAATTATAAAAGAATATGTGAAATAGAATGAAATAATAGAAAAAATCAACAAATTTAACTTTATTCGCTATGCCCGCCCCCATGAAATATAGCAAATATGACTCCTATGTTTGGAAATAAAGTCAAAAGCGATATCCATTATTACAACAAAATGATTATTGAGCATTTTTCAAAAGATTTACTATGAACAAAAATAATGTTGCCAAAAACGGAAACTATTTGTTGCCAAAAACGGAACTTTTTTTGTTGCCTAAAATGGAGCATTCCAAAAACGGAATCTTACTGTAGTTTAAAATTTATTAACAAGTTGGAAATTTTCGGCAGGGTCCGGACCCTCCGGATCTTTCTCCTTGATCCGCTGCTGGTTTCGAGTGATGTTTCGGTGTCGACACATAGTATCTCAAGATCTTGGCTGTCGATCCATTGTATGTATGTACAAATCGTATTGAATATGTAATATACATTTCCATCATTGTATTGAACATAACCAGCCATGAAATCGTAGTTGGGACAAATGAGAAAGGCACAATTGCACCACTAGGTGAATTAAAACAGGTTTTTAGTAACAAGCCGCTAAAATGTGTCATCCCGTAAAGATTTGTTGCCCCTCCTCTTTCGGCTCGAATTTCAGTCATTTCAAACGTTAAATATTGAAGCATACACATGAACCAAAACGCGGTGAATACAAAGCGTGGTGCACAGTATCAACCTAACAAAGCAAAACGAAATCAGCTTTGGCATAAAACAAAACCGAGGAAAGTCTATACCAACATTTGTAGGTACCTGCTACAAACTTGATTCTGAGCTTGCAGATTGCTGAGTGAATGTCGATTTTCCAGTTTCGCTTTGTGCTGTGATGCGAATCTCATAATGGTTTGTTCATCCCCAGCTATCTGTTCTGCGATGAATACTGAATAAGTGGCGTAGTCGAGTAAAGGCTGGCACAATCTGGCTTAGAATATCACACAGCAATGTGTTCGACGGACGGATGAAGTAAACTCTTCCGAATGCCACGCTCACTGAATCTGGAGAAGGTCTCTCTATGAGAATTTTTTGTATAAGGTGGAATGCGTGCTGGGTTTGGCTGCAGAAGGAGGATGATGTGAAAAGGCTACCCAATGCACAGCGTACGATCGTGTGCAGTTTCACATTGGTTTGAAGTGAAATTGTCCTTTTTCTTTTTCAAATATTTGGCGCAGTTATACTGCTTAAGGCATGGTTATACGAGAATTAATTCTAAAGACTTAAAGGGGTCCTCTACTCGCGAGGCCTAAAATTGAGCACTTTTTTGGGAATAAATTGTAAAGCATCTCCTCAATGGATTCTAAAACTTTTTTTTTATTTTGAAGATACATGTTCTGACTTCTCAATTTTACATTTCAAGACGAAAAGAAAAATCTCTAGTGAGCTTGAAAATTCATTGATGACATTTATGTTGAAACTGCATGAGTCCCGCTTAAGTAAAGTTTTGGCAAATTGGGTAATCTGTAATCAGAAAACTCATATTTTTTATTATCATAATCACGTTGGCTGGCATTCGTTTTCGAGCTCTCCATCGAGACAGAGGTTGTTTTTTTCTAGTCCGTAGTGCTGTGTGAGGCGATAAAGAATAGTGTTAATCCGCATTCAAGGTTATTTTGCCAGTTCGGTTCGGTCCTCAGTCTTTTGTTCGCGTGTGAGGATTAAACAATAGCCAGCTGTATAAGCTGGATCGGTTCGTCGTTGGACACCAGTTTAAAGCTAAGTGGTTTTTGTCTTTTGTAACACATTTATTGCTTTCTTCCGTCTGCGCGGGCGCTGACCAAAAACGACGTTTTCTATGGTTCCCTCTCCGGATGGTCAAATGGAAGTTGAATCGGGTTCAACTTCTAAGGCTCACCTCCGGCCCAAATGCTATCCAGAATTCTCAACTGGTCCATTTGTGGTCTTCTTTCGGCCCAAGACTAAATCACTGAATCTTCTTCAGATTTCTAGAGACCTGACGGAACGGTTCTCGGCTGTGACCGAAATTTCAAAGGTCCGCTCGGACAAGATAAGGGTGTTGCTAGCCAACTCAAAGCAGGCAAACGATATTGCTTGCTGTGAGCACTTTACGCGGGATTATAACGTGTATATTCCGGCTGTAAGAGTACAATCCGAAGGCGTCGTAACCGATGAGAGTTTGACGTGCGAGGACCTGCTGAAGTACGGGGTTGGCCGATTCAGAGACCGCTTACTTCAGCCAGTTAAAATACTTGAGTGCGAACGTTTGCACTCAGTAGTAGTTGCGGGGGATGGTTCAAAAACGTACCCCCAATCAAACTCTTATCGGGTGACCTTCGCTGGTACCGCTTTGCCAAATTTCGTCCTCTTGCAGAAGGTTCGTCTACCTGTGCATCTGTTTGTGCCGCGGGTCATAAATTGCACAAAGTGTAAACAACTGGGTCACACAGCCACCCATTGTAGCAATAAGGCCCGCTGTGGAAAATGCGGGGAGAATCATCTAGACGATTCGTGCAGTAGGCAAGCCGAAAAGTGTCCTTACTGTGCGGAGAGTCTGCATGATATCTCGGCATGTCCCGCGTACAAACTACGCGGGGATAAACTGAAACGTTCCCTTGCGGGACGATCCAAACATTCTTTCGCAGAAATGTGCTACGCCTACTAAGAATGCTACGCCACCATCCTCAGCAAACATCTATACTCACTTGCCTCCTGACGAGGGCGAGGCTGGTAACCCACAAGAGGGAACATCCACTAGGGTGCCTAGAATTTATAGGAAGAGAAGGAACATTTCCTCTCGTAAAGTTCCTTGTAAAGGCCAGAAGGTGTCCCTTGACGGGGCTCCGAAAGTGACATCTATTGGAAGTGTTGCAAACAAACCGAAGCAATTAGCTCCTGGTCTCGGAGGATTAAGCTCAGAGAAGGAGTTCCCAGCACTTCCAGGAACATCAAAAATCCCAAGTGTTCCTTTGTTTCAGTTCGAGAGTAATCACAGCACTGGAATTATAAAACTCTCGGACATAGTGGACTGGATAATAAAAACTTTCAATATTACTGATCCTATTAAAAGTCTTATGTTAGCTTTTCTCCCTACAGTGAGAACATTTTTGAAGCAGTTGACTGCTAAATGGCCCCTCCTCTCAGCGATTGTATCCTTCGATGGCTAACTCATCGAACGAGGTCACGGATTTGATCACTGTTCTACAGTGGAATTGCAGAAGTATCATCCCGAAAATCGATTCCTTCAAAATTTTAATAAATAATTTGAGTTGCGATGCATTTGCATTATGTGAAACTTGGTTAACTTCCGACATAGATCTCAACTTCCACGACTTTAATATTATTCGCCTGGATCGAGACACCCCCTATGGAGGAGTGCTTTTGGGGATCAAAAAGTGCTATTCCTTCTACAGAATTAACCTTCCCTCGATAACAGGTATTGAAGTTGTCGCTTGTCAAGTAACAACCAAAGGCAAAAGCCTTTGCATAGCTTCCATATATATTCCCCCCAACACCGCGGTTGGGCACCGACGGCTACAAGACGTCTTAGAATCCCTGCCAGCACCGCGACTAGTTTTAGGAGACTTTAACTCTCACGGTACAGCATGGGGTTGCCTCTATGATGATAACCGGTCTTCCTTAATTCAGGATCTTTGCGATAACTTCAATTTGACAATTTTAAACACGGGTGAAATGACACGGATTCCTGCTCCTCCAGCGCGCCCGAGCGCCTTAGACTTGTCCCTTTGCTCAACATCGCTGCGGTTAAATTGCACGTGGAAGGTAATTCCTGATCCCCACGGCAGCGACCATCTGCCGATTGTAGTCTCAATCAATAACGGTTCAAGGCCATTGAAATCAATCAATATTTCGTATGACCTCACACGAAATATCGATTGGAAGAGCTATGCTGCCGCGATATCCGACAACATCGAATCTACCCAAGAACTTCCTCCGGAGGAAGAGTACAGCTTTTTGGCTGGCTTGATTCTCGACAGCGCGAATCAAGCTCAGACTAAGCCAGTACCCGGCGCGAACATGCAAAAACGCTCTCCTAATCCGTGGTGGGACAAAGAGTGCTCAGACGTGTACGCGGAGAAGGCCGCCGCGTATAAGACCTTCCGGGACGACGGGTTACCCGCTAGCTATCGACAATATGCGACGTTAGAAACGCGAATGAAGAGTTTGATGAAAGCCAAGAAACGTAGTTACTGGCGCCGGTTCATTGACGGACTAACGAGAGAAACATCGATGAGCACTCTTTGGGGCACGGCCCGGCGTTTGCGAAACCGAAACAGTACTAACGAGAGTGCAGAATATTCAAACCGTTGGATATTCGATTTCGCCAAGAAGGTTTGTCCGGATTCCGCCCCGGCACAGAAGATTTACCGCGCCGCGTCTCCTCACGATAGCGCGAACGAAACAATTTTTTCGATGGTGGAGTTCTCACTTGCTCTCTTGTCGTGTAACAATAAAGCTCCGGGGGCAGACAGAATCAAATTCAACTTGTTGAAGAATCTGCCTGACTCTGCCAAGAGACGCTTGTTGAACTTATTTAATAAGTTTCTCGAGGCTAACATTATCCCACTCGATTGGAGACAAGTGAAGGTCATCGCCATTCACAAACCAGGAAAACCAGCCTCCGACCACAATTCGTACCGTCCGATCGCAATGCTATCCTGTATCCGGAAGTTGTTCGAGAAAATGATCTTATCCCGCCTCGACAATTGGGTCGAAGCAAATGGCTTACTGTCAGATACACAATTTGGCTTTCGCAAAGACAAAGGGACGAACGATTGTCTTGCGTTGCTCTCAACTGAAATTCAAATGGCCTATGCTAGCAAAGAGCAGATGGCATCAGTGTTCCTAGATATTAAGGGGGCTTTTGAATCAGTTTCGATCAACATTCTTTCAGAGAAGCTGCACCAGCATGGTCTTTCGGCGACTTTAAACAACTTTTTACTAAACTTGTTGTCGGAAAAGCACATGCATTTTTCGCATGGTGACTTATCGACATCAAGATTTAGCTACATGGGCCTTCCCCAGGGCTCATGTCTAAGCCTCCTGTTATACAATTTCTACGTCAACGACATTGATGGATGTCTTGACAATTCCTGCACGTTAAGGCAACTTGCAGACGATGGCGTGGTTTCTGTTACGGGACCCAAAGCTGTCGATCTACAAGGACCATTACAGAATACCTTGGACAATTTGTCTGCTTGGGCTATTAAGCTGGGTATCGAATTGTCCACAGAGAAAACTGAGCTAGTTGTATTTTCAAGGAAGCGTGAACCAGCACAACTACAGCTTCTATTAATGGGTCAAACTATTGCTCACGTCTTCACAGTAAAATATCTAGGGGTCTGGTTCGACTCGAAAGGTACTTGGGGATGCCATATTCGGTATCTGAAACAGAAATGCCAGCAAAGGATCAACTTTCTTCGTACAATAACCGGAACATGGTGGGGTGCCATCCCCAGGAGACCTAATTAGGCTGTATCAAACAACGATACTATCGGTAATGGAATACGGATGCTTCTGCTTTCGCTCCGCCGCGAACATACATTTCATCAAACTCGAAAGAATTCAGTATCGTTGTTTGCGTATCGCCTTAGGGTGCATGCAGTCGACCCATACGATGAGTCTCGAAGTGCTGTCGGGCGTTCTCCCGTTGAAAAATCGATTTTGGGAACTCTCATTTCGATTGCTCATTCGATGCGATATCTTGAACCCGGTCGTGATTGAAAATTTCGAAAGGCTTGTTGAGCTCAATTCTCAGACCCGTTTCATGTCCCTGTACTTTGACTACATGGCGCAGAATATTAACCCTTCTTCTTACAATCCCAACCGTGTGCATTTCATAAATACTTCTGAATCTACTGTTTTCTTCGACACATCCATGAAAGACGAGATTAGTGAAATTCCGGACCACATACGCCCTCAAGTGGTTCCAAACATTTTTTATAATAAATTCCGAGAAGTCGACTGTTCTAAGATGTTTTATACTGACGGATCAAACCTCGAAGGATCCACTGGCTTCGGTATTTTCAATCAAAAGTTCACCGCCTCCTATAAACTCAGTGACCCTGCTTCAGTTTACGCCGCAGAACTAGCTGCCATTCAGTATACCCTTGGAGTCATTGAAACATTACCCGCAGGCCATTACTTCATCGTTTCGGATAGCCTCAGTTCAATTGACGCTTTTCGCTCGATGAAACATGGAAAGCACTCCTCGTATTTTTTGGGGAAAATACGGGAGCTACTGAGTGCTTTATCTGACAACTCTTTCCAGATTACCTTGGTATGGGTCCCTTCTCATTGCTCCATTCCGGGCAATGAGAAGGCAGACTCCTTAGCTAAGGTGGGTGCCTTAGAAGGAGACGTTTACGAAAGACCAATTAGCTTCAGCGAATTTTTCAGTATTACTCATCAGCGAACCCTCGAAAGTTGGCAAACTTCGTGGAGCAGTGGAGAGCTGGGAAGGTGGCTACATTCGATAATCCCTAAGGTATCGACGAAACCTTGGTTCAAGGGGATGGATGTGGGTCGTGACTTCATTCGTGTGATGTCCCGACTCATGGCAAACCATTACACGCTGGATGCACATCTCCGGCGTATTGGACTCGTGGATAGTGGTATCTGCGCTTGTGGCGACGGCTATCACGACATCGAGCACATTGTCTGGGCGTGCACCGAGTACAGTTCCGCCACGTCTCGGCTAATGGATACCCTGCGGGCTCGAGGAAGACCAACCAACGTCCCGGTTCGAGATGTGCTAGCAAGCCGCGATGTCCTCTATATGTCCCTTATATACACCTTTGTGAAAACGATCAATATACAAGTCTAACTGCCCCTTCTTATTTTCCTTATCATTCTCAGAACCATCTTCCACCTGTATCAAAGCATCTGTATCGAATGAGCCAACAAACACGGGACCTACGGCACGAACATAACACGCTTAACTCGAAATGTAGCCGATCCACATCTAAGCCGTACTACGAAATCATCTGGAAAAACCCCTGCCATCTTGAGGAGGACCACCCGGCGTCCCAGTACATGATTCCCCTGATGAAGGCCACCCGAGTTTGTAATCCATCCGTTGATCTCACGATGCCTGAAACTGAAATAATTTTCTCTCCCTGCCATCTTCGTCTACCCTCCCTCCCTTGACTCTTATACCCAGAAGTAACACCCCTACCCCCCCCCCCCCCCAATATCATCACGAAGCATTTAGCTCTTCTTGTCTCTTCTAGTTTTAACTATTATATTATATAATCTCGTTGAAAATGCCCAACTCTACTACCCACAAAAATAACTATAATTACGAATCTTTACAAAATTCAATCATGCCCTCTAGTTATTCCTAGTTTTAAGTTAGTCGTAAAAAATTGTCCCCCTTAGTTAATCAAAGAATTTAAATCCACTTACATTTATTATGCAATCACTTTAACAATCAGGAATATCCTGTAGTCAATGATGCACAAAAGTCAAATCAAAAGTTGTAAAAACACACTTTTTGTCGTATGAGCATCCCAATGTAGACTAATAAAATGCTGTCATACCACCATTATGATTATTTTCGATGCTCTACACGACAACATTGATATTAGTTCGCGTAGTGCTTCTGATTTTCGGTAACAGAGGGGGGTCGGGTTTACCCAACGGTCGGATTTGCCCCACCTTACCCTACGCCTATTAAGGACCATAAAAATGGAACAAATTGACATTTTACAAATCCCTCTCGACCAAACATAGCGGTATATTTTCTGAACAATTGGAGAAAAAAATTAAAGGGTTGTGTACAGGACACGACCACGGTGACATTAAAAATGTAGCTTTTTCAAGAGCGTGCAAATGAATTTTATCTATCACACATATCGACTAACGTTCTTGTTCACTCGCCTGCTTTCATATGTTACAATTTGCTATATACCCTCCCCATTAAAACATAATTTATTGAAGGTCTTTCAACGGTAATCTTTTAATTAATCAAGTATCTCACTAGGTGATTGGCATTATTTGGCTGATCCATCTAGTAAAAATAGGCTGGTCTGTCCAGAAAATATATTCAAAAGAAATGTTCCATATTGAGAACTGTGATGAGGAAGCCCACGCCCGCCTACGGAAATATACAGATTCTCTATGAAATATGAAATTTCATTTTCCATTTAAATTTTCAATAATGTACTAATGAACTTAAGTAAACAATGTTAAGGTTAAGTATTTCTTGATCGATTAGTGGTGGAAAAAATGAAATTATTTGAAAAAAAAACTTTGTTATGCAACGTTCGCACTACCAGTTAAAACGGGTTTTTATGCTATCTTGATGACATTTTTCTTGTTGCTAATTATTAAGACGTATTATAACTCTGTAGTGTAAACATTGTATTATTAAACCAATTCTGCAGCGTTTTATGTTATATAGGTGTTTTATGTGGTAATAGGACTGACATAATTATATCTTCAGTACAGCGGTTTGTTTCATAATTTAAAAAAAGATTTATTTTAAAATTAAAATTTGTATACCCAACCGTTCTATTTGTTGTAAACTTTAAAACGCAATTAGAACTGTGTTTTAAATAAATAGGGTAGGACAAATACTCTGACTGGATAAACTGGAAAAACAATTTTAAGTCCAGTAACGCTTAAGACATGGCTTGAATTTGAATCGAAAAAGAACACCCGCTTAAACTGCTGCTGGGACGGTAAGTTCTGTTTTGAAATTTTCCATTGTGTGCAGTACGAAACAAAAGTGTTTGAAATTAGAAAACAAAAAGTTCTGCTGGGAATGTGATTGTTTCCGATGCAATTACACTCAGGTTTTTTCACACAGGGGATACAGGCCGTGAAAATGAAAACCGCGTAAATTTAAAAAAACGCGTAAATGAAAATCGCGTAAATTTCAAAATCCGCGTAAAAAAAACCTGAGTTTACTCTCCTATATAAAATACTACGCTGCTGAACGGTGCAATAACTACAGAAGCACGTTTTCAGATGCCTTACCGATAAAAAACATATAACCGAAATATGAAACATATGAAAACCAATAGGCTCTTTACCCTACGCAGCTATAAAGCGCCGTAAACATGGATTAACAAGTTACAACGCACACGGATGCATCAAATAAATATATTTTTTTCAAACGCAACACTCTTAAACAGCACACACCGTATTGAAATAACTCCAAACCACCCCACCCACCCACTTTGCAAATCATTCTGTGACACCGTGCTGGTACCCGAAAAATCCGCACACGGCCACCGCTGCCGAAAATGCATAGCGTCTACCGCTTATTGTAGTGCCCAGACGCTGCAGCCATGATCTTACCCGTTCGACGTAAGAACAAAAACTGATTCAAACGGGTACGCGTCACCTCTATTTATAAACTAACCGTATATGGTTTAGTCACTTAGGTGCGAGTGTGTGCAAATGCCAACGTTGCCGAAAATCGATAGCGCTTATTGCATCGCCCGGAGACGATGTCACTCGTATGGGATAAGAGCAACAACTGATTTAAACGGACATGCGTCGCTTCTATTTATGACTTTTCGTCTTTCATTGAGTCACTAAGCTGCCCTCTTTTGACGGCTGTGTCTGAGAAATCTGCCTCACGAATGGTAATTTTCCCGTTTTTCGTGAACTTTTTAATTTTACCAATTTCCAAAAGTCTACTTTTATTGGGGAGATATTAAATTATTACCAATATTTAAGTTAGGTGTTTCTGAATCGGTTGGTGTATGAATGATTAAAATCCATCTAGTAATATCGGAGTTATAAGCGTGCAAACCTTACATAGTTTCGTTACATGGGAGATAGTTTAGATTTTAGAATGACACCTAGCCCCAGATAGTGGAGTAAGACATTTTTAATGTCAAAATTGTTGAAATCGGACAAGTACTTCTATGAAAAGTCTTACTTGACCACTTAAAAAACTCTACTTTCGGGAAAACGCGTTTAAAAATAAAATGCGGTGTATAACTCGATTGTAGTACCTTACTAGATAATCTATTATAGCGGGTCCGCAGAGCTCACCTTCCTCATCATGAAAATGTTCTTGGCTTACCACATTTTGTAGTTGGACTAGTCGACAAAAATTACAATCTTTCCAATATTCCGATGGAATGTTCCAATGGTGTTTAGTAAATAACCCCTTGAAGCCGCAAATATTGCCCCATAGCTTCAACACGTTACTGTGATAAATTTGAGATGATTTTCACAATGTTGTTTTAAAAACAACATTGCGCATTTAAGGGTTAAATATCAATTCTTTGCTCTTCGTTGATGAACGGCTTCTTGTTCAGAACACAGGCATTGTAGTTGTCTGTTCATTATACATTACGAGCCGTCCCAATCTATATTTATGCATTAATGCCCTGATCCAGTTTGCTTAACATGTATATAACATTAAATTTAAAATTTTCTCAAATTTTTGCAACCCTTTCTTTAAAAACTTTTTGATGTAATGGATCACGCTTTTTTTTCTCAAATTTTGACAAGACTTCAGTCTCTGAGACAAATAACTGCACATGTTTCCATCAGCTATCGTCTGCTATATCTACGTATTATATCGTATGGTCAAGAGATCCCAAATTTTCTTTTTCAGATAAAGTTTTTTTTTCATTACTCTAATTTGCATAAATTAAAACACTTTCCATTGAAATAAAAGCGACAAACACTTTCTGACACCTGTATTAGGGTGATCCAATTATTTACCATTAAAAATTGATCAATAATTTGAGCGGAATCAAATCGGTTATCTCAAACTGAATTTGCTAGAGCTACAAATTTATTGTAATTAATCAGGATGTATTTCTGTTCAAATAGACATTTATTCCTTTAGAATAAAATAGGTTTCGAGTTTTCGATCTAATTTCTCTTACTCGATATACTAATCAGTGTTGTCCGTTATACCTAAGCTGACCAACTCTGACGAAAAAATTCGTACACCATACCGCAACGCAGCGAAATCGTTCATCACGCTCAGGCAAACGGTTTTCATAGTGTACGGATTTTTTCGTCAGAGTTGGTCAGCTTAGTTATACCCATACTAGTCTTACCCGTACTGTTAACAGCATGCAGGATTTTGAGTCAAGTTGAGAGAATTTATACTCATTTTAGGTAACACTATACTAGAACTATTATTTTGATAGGACAGAGGTTCTAAATAATCTTGAAATACCTGGAAAAAGGTTCCAAAAAGTCGGTGATCGTTGAATTTTTTCATTCAAAAGTACATAGAATATCGTTCATAACGTCATGACTGCGAAAAAACGCCCAAAATGTAATTTGTACTTTTTCGCGTCTTCGGCGTCCTACTTAATTCGGAAGAAAAATTTTCTCCGTGTTTTAGTTTCATTTTTATTCGCTAAAAACTGATTGACATTTTTCCTCAAATTTTTTTGAGTTTAATTTTATTTCGGGAAACTCTGATCGACATTTTTGTTCCGAACTTTCTCAGCCATTATTTTCCGCGCAACCTTTTTACTACCAATTTTCTTCGAATTTTGTTGAGTCACATTTTTTCTCGGGAGAATCTGATCGACAGTTTTCTTCGAACCTTTCTCAATAACAATTACCGTCGCGACTTTTTGTTAATCGTTTTTGTCCAAACATTTTTGAGTTTCATTTTTCCTCGGAAGAAATTATTTGTCATTTTCCCTCGGAGATTTCTCCGTTACTTTTTTCGGCGCGACTTTTTGTTTATCGTTTCTCTCTACCTATTTTTTTACTTTCATTTTTAGTCTGGGCGTGTCATATCTAGTGCGACAGAATAATGAACAGCGGTATAAATAGAACTGGAATGCTCAAATATAATAGTAAAACAGTATTTATAAGAGCGGAAAATCCTTGTTGTACGAGCCACAATAATTACATGAGAAGAGCACGTTATTGTTTTTTATTTATTTCTCGAGCTGCTATTGATGTACGGTTATCAAAAATCATAGCACATGAACCATTAGAGATAGCCACATAGTTTCTTAGGAAAAGTTGCTTCAATCTGATTGATTTATAATTTTGTAGAAAATTATGTAGCTAAATTTTACATATCTAAGAAGTTGATACTTTGAACACCCTAACCACAAGGAACACCCTAATTCAACTAATATAAAAAAATCGGCAAGAAAGTACTAACAAAGTTTGCCGAAGATACTATATATCTAAACCAACGGTTTTGGCGCAAACAGTTTTGTCTTCCTAAATACAGCTTTGGGACCATAGTGCAGTGAGGGGTTGCTACTTTAAAATTAAAACTAGTTTAAAATTTCTTAACAAGTTGAAAATTTTCGGAAGGACCCGGACCTCCCGGATTTCTCCATGATCCGCCGCTGGTTTCAAGCGATGTTTCAGTATCACATAGTATCTCAAGATTGTGGCTGTCGAACCATTGTATGTATGTTCAAATCGTACTGAACATGGAATATTCATTTCCACCATTGTATTGAACATAACCAGCCATGGAATCGTAGCCTGGACAAATGAGAAAAGAACAATTGCACTACTAGGTGGATTAAAACAGGTTTTTATTTTGGGAATGCGTCGAGTTGAGACGAAAACGTAATATGATTAATAACGAGGATAACACTTTCCGAATGTAGAGAGAAATTTATGAAAAATGACGATTTCCATTCGACTCTAGCAGGTCCTGATCGATTTTGAGAAGCATTTGATTTTTGTTGTATGACCAATTATATGTATAGGTCAAATGTTCAAAAACAGTAATTTATGGTCAAGATAGCATCATTTTGAAACCGCCAATTTCGAAGGTTTAGTATCTTCGATGAGTTTTACAAACGTTAAACAGCGCATCATTTGATAAAATAATTTTGACGGTATATCGTCCAAGAAGTATTTATGGTGAATTTTCTCAGGTTAATTTTCATGACTACAATAAAGTCTCAACAAATTCGCTAAAGACACGAACTCTGTTACTATTTCCTGAAAAAATAATTCTGCATAATTTTAAAAGTTAAAAAATTACGGTTTCGGAATTATGCCGTTTGGGCAGAAAGATCGATTTTCACCAAACCCCAACCAAACCGAATTTCTGGCTACTCCGCTGACTTTAAGTAAGTAGAAACAAAGTCGTTCTACACTCGTTCACAAGAAATTTCTTCGAATGCTGAATATCTATTATAATACATTGAAACCCCGATTTTATCAGCCAAATATGAACATATGTTTGATGGGCTCTAGCAGACGAAAAAGACTGAATCCGAGTGAATCCTTTCTTGAGCATGTTTTCCCTATCTTTAAGATGGAAATATGCAAAAATAAAAAGTTCATCATAATCAGAAATAGTTATCAGACTACATCAAGGGACGGGAAGAATATTTTAACAGTTTCAGTTTATTATAAAGAGAAAAAAATTGCCCGATTTAGTCAATGCCCCCATTTTGTCAGGCAAAAATACACCATGAGACTGATAAAAATGGGTCTTTATTGTATGTATTATTCACTGTGTTTCACATTAATAGGTACATTTCATTTTTGGGGATTTTTTAATTGCATCGAACTACAACAATTTTTAGGTAGTTTTCAAGGGATTATTTTATATACTTCTTCCAAAATTTGGCGAACCTATTCCAGTTCGTATACCAATTAATTGGTATACTTAAGTGTTTATATGTTGCAGATAGAGAAAATACAGAAAATTTCATCTTTTTTCCTACACAATATTACGAAAGCGTATTAAACATTAAACATTTCATAAGTTTGTGAAAATTGTAAACTGTTTGTAATTTTTTAATAGTTTTATTTTTTATTTAACCGTGATTTTTTAATAAATAGTGACCATCGCTTCCCAACGTAGTCTATTTTTCATGGCTTGCGGTGAGCACGATATCTCGAATTGCTGAACTGAAAATTATGGAATAGAAATTAATTTCGCTAGATTTTCAGAGCACTGTGCACCCAGTGCATTAACGCAAGTGACGGAAGGTGAAAATGAAAATTCCAGTAATGATGACGATTTTTCCAAACGGTTCGTTTTCGAGAGGTTTTTATTTGTTCTTTGGCATTAGGATTAGCGATAATAATTCAAATCAAGGATACTACTGCGAAGTCACCTTTAGAAAAAGTCGACGTCGAAGTAAAATTTGGAACTATGCACGCATGCACTTCAGAGATAGCGTGATATCAGGAGCTGCGATTTCATTTCAACGCTTTTTTGTGAAAAGGGCGATACTTACAACATAAAGATTTTTTCATACATGAGAATTAGAGCTTTTAAACGCAACAAATTAACCTAAAAATTTTGATTCTACGATATTGCTTTCTTAAACTACAGCAAAAAATACAACGGGTGAAACTGTATTTTTGTTTGTTTATTTAAAGTTTCGCCCTCCTTGCTCCATGCAAACAAGCGATACTTTTTTGCTAGCAGTTTAGAGGCGAAACTGTTTTTTTCGTATTTTTAGGATTATCAGCTGTAAATAGTAACAATGATCGCTATTGAAAAAACCCGGACGAAATCGGTGGTGTAAAACGGTAGTTATTGTAAAAAAAGTAAGGGCGATACTTCAATGCTGATAGGTGGGACCGAAAAAGTAAACAATCGCCAAAGGGGCGATACTATCATTTTGTCAATGTCAATAGCAAAAACAAATTTTAACTTAATGATTTCAAATATTTTATGAAGTTTTGGGTTTCGATCACGGAATCATGCAATCTAGGAGGTAAAAAACACAATAGTTCTTAAATAGGAAATAAAACCAAGTCTGGAAATATTCACTGTTGATTTCCTTTGAATGGTGTCACTGCTAGTATCGCCCTTTACAAGAAAAAGCGTTGGTTTCTTAGCTATCAGTCGCGTAGGAAATTTGAGTAAAGTATAAACTTCAAATCGATTCAAAAAAAAAAATCGATTTTTTTGGCTCAGTACAATATATAACCCCTTTAAAAAAAATTAGTTTTCCCACCGCAATTTAGATATTTTATTAACAGAGCATTAGCAATAATTCGTTTGTATGTCTATTTTATTGGCCATTTTTTCGCTTTCCCATTGATTTATTTTGAGATTTCTAGCACTGATGTTGTCCTATGCTGATTTGAGCGATTCTCTGAGTCCTGTCACTATCCCATGTAGTATGTGTTATCAAAAACATCGCGAAGCATAAAGTTCTAAATGTTCTCAAACGATATAATATCCGAAAAAAGTGATAAGGATTATAAGAAATGTCTCATCACACTGTTAGGTGGATTATAAGCGTTTTTGTATGAATTTTTACGTACCGAAATTCCTGCTCTGTTAGATGTATTTTGTGATTATCTGGCAATCTTGTTTGTATTTGAATTATTTTTCTTCTGCTTTTTAAAGTGTTTTTGCCTTTCTCCTATAGAAAGGTTATGCAATCCCTCTGAACATCGCCTACTTAATCCCGGCCCGGAGGGCCGTCTGTCATATACCATTCGAATCAGTTCGTCGAATTCGGCAAATTTCTGTGCGTGTTTTTTTTTACAATGGAGAAAACATTTACGTACTTACCCAGTACACGTGCTATTAGTAGGTGTCCAAGCTACCGCACGGGGTGTACTGGGGGCGAGTCGGGCTCGAATGACGACGCTGCCATCAATACCGACTAAACTCCATTGGGCACCGCCATCGTTCCCCCCAGGGACTACCTCTCGGTATTACTTCTGGGGGGATGGCTGTACTTAATGTACTCATTCACTCTCACTCACGCGTTCATACGTCCTGTATGAGGCATACTTGGGTGCTCTCTCTATCGCACCTTGATTCACTCTCAAACACTCCACATGAGGCTGACTTTAGTGCTCACCTTTTTCGTTCCTTGCGAGGCTGACTTGTGTGCTCACCTTACTCATTCCTTACTAGGCTTACTTTTGTGCTCGCCTCTAACATACCATGTGAGGCTGACTTGGATGCTCACCCTATCACCTGGTTCACTCTCGATCGTACCACTCTATTGTACCCCTGTCACTCCCCCTGGCATCCCATGTGGGGCATTTTTCTTAGGCCCCACTTCTGACATATCATGTGAGGCTGACTTTTGTGCTCACCCTTAACATACCGTTTGAGACTGACTTGGATGCTCACCCTTTCACTCCTCTACCACGCCACGAGGTATCGATAGCTAAGTCCCAACATACTACGCTACGACCCTCCCATCTTGGCATAAGGCAGTCCACATATACGCCTATACACTCGCTCTTCTGCCTTGCTTCGGGGGGGGGGCTGGGTTTACTCCTTACGCGGTTGCCAGTCGCTGCGCCAAACCTGCCTCAGCATGGACAGACCATTCACTCACTTTTTGCGCTCGGCCTTTTTCGCTCCAACTAACCAATCACTAGTTAGTCGTGCCCGTCGTCTGTTGCTCGGTTCGCCAAATTACCTGTAGCCTACAGGCAATCTGGGTGGTAGCAGCCGAGACTGCGTTCCACTTCTCCACCGATTGACACATCCGCTGAATAAGGGTATCAGAGGTTGTGTCCCAGCCACAGACGTCAAGCATTGCTCTTCTTTCGACGTCGAACCGAGGACATACGAACAGTATGTGTTCGGCAGTTTCGTCTACACCTGGACAGTCCGGGCAGGCTGGGACCTCCGCGTGCCCGAACATGTGGAGGTACTGTCGGAAACAGCCATGGCCTGACAGGAATTGTGTCAGATAGAAGTGAACTTCCCCATGAGGTCTGCCCACCCAGCTCGATATGTTAGGTATCAGCCGGTGGGTCCACCTACCTTTCGAGGAATTATTCCACTCACACTGCCATCTGGCGACCGAGGTCACCCTGGTGCGCTCGCGGGCTCCTCTATTTCCACGTAGCTCGAAGCACTCCTCATCTTCCCGAATGACCAGCCCGACTGGCATCATGCTCGCTATCACGCAGGATGCATCGTGTGATACCATGCGGTAAGCAGATATCACGCGCGATGGCATCCCAGCTTGCGCTGTTGAATGCGTTCTTCACGTCAAGTGTCACCAACGCACAGTATCGAATGCCTCGCCTTTTTCGTTGGATCGCTATCTCGGTAGTCTTTATCACTGAGTTGATAGCGTCCACTGTGGACTTACCCTTCCGAAAGCCAAACTGGTTGCTTGATAGGCCGTCCGTACCTTCTGCGTACGGGGTTAGCCTGTTGAGGATAGTTGTCCTCCGCCTTCCTGAACTCCAGGTGCCAGAACGAGAAAGGTGAGAAGTAATTTCGTAGTTGTTTTGGTTAGTACTTTCTTGCGCTCCTTCGATCTTGTACCTAAGTGAATTTCGTACCCAAAAACATACCTGTCATCATCTTGTAGAGTGTAAGTGGCGCCATCTGTTACTGAGCATTTCAACTAGTAACCCTTACACTACCGCATATCGTAAAATGCCTGGATTTTGTGAGAGTTGTACTGATAAATTTTCCGATGGTCGTAATGCTGTAAAATGTGGCGGTTTTTGCTCTTCGTCATTTTGCGCAAAATGCTGCGGACTAAACGACGAATTATTTGCCGCTGTTATTAACAAGTCTAACTTATTTTGGATGTGTAACACCTGCAAAAATATCATGGACAAAGCACGTTTTCGTAACGCATTAGTGTCCGTTGAGTCCGCAAACCAAATGGTGATCGAGGAGCTTAAAAATTCCATTCGCAACGACATACTGGAGGAATTAAAGGTAGAAATTCGGACCAACTTCAAAACGTTGATAGACGCTGTACCAAAAACGCCGATTCCTGGACCGCGACAATTTTCCTTTAATTCTGCTAAAAGAAAGAGAGACAACGATGATACAGGCTCCAATCCTTCTAAGCTGCTACGTGGTACTGATGCCGCCGACTCATTGACACCATCTATCGCTGTGAATCGTGAAGATAAAAAGTTTTGGTTGTACCTGTCAGGAATTTCGCCCGATGTCCCTGATGAAAGCGTCACCAAGCTAGCTGCGGATAAACTCGGAAATTCGAACATCACTGTCATCAAGTTGGTCCCTCGTGGCAGAGATCCTAGAACGCTGAATTTTGTCTCCTACAAAGTTGGCATGCCCACGGATCTCAAAGAAAAGGCTATGACGGCATCTACATGGCCAGTTGGCATTGCTTATCGTGAGTTTGAAGAGAAGTCGGATTCCAGAAAGGTTTTTTGGAAACCGAATGCGCCCGACTCAGCAACAATGACTACTTCCACTGCTCTTCGCCCTCTTCCCAACTAGTTACATCGCCTGTTTCACATCCTGTATCGCCTTTTCCCGAAGTTACCGCACATTCCGAGCAGTTTATTTCCGTTTACTACCAGAACGTGCGAGGAATGAGAACGAAAACACAAGAATTCCATCTAGCGCTCTCTTCTAGTGACTACGACGTCATTGTCCTTACGGAAACCTGACTGCGCGAAGACATATTAAACGCTGAGCTCTCGTCAAACTACGTAATATATCGCTGCGACCGCAACTCAACAACCAGTCATCTGCGTCGAGGCGGTGGCGTCCTAATAGCGATAAAGAACAACCTCGTAGGCTCGCAGCTAAGCTTATCTGGAATTGAACGCCTGGAGCAAATCGTCGTGCGTATCGCGCTCCCGAATCAATCTGTATATATTAGCTGTGTTTATCTCAGGCCAAATAGTGATCCGGATTTGTATCACGCGCACGCTATTGCCGTTCAAACAATTCTAGACAATGCTGGCAGCACCGACACTGTTCTCGTCTTTGGAGACTACAATCTTCCACGCCTTCAGTGGTCGCTCGATAATGATCTAAAATGTTACCTACCTATTAATGCCTCTTCGGAACAAGAAATAGCTGTAACGGAGTCTATGGTTGCAGGCGGTCTGTACCAGATCTGCTCATTGACGAATGTGAACGGGAGGATCCTCGATCTTGCATTCGTAAACAACACGGATATCGTAGAGCTGCTTGAACCTCCGACTGCTATTCTCAAAGTCGATCCTCACCACAAACCGTTTGTCCTGCGGCTAGATGTACGTACCAACACTGGAGATGATTCATTTCATTCGATTGACGAGCTTGATTTTGACTTTAACCGTTGCAACTTTGACGAAATCTCCGCACTGATTGCCACTGTCGACTGGACCGATTTAATGTGTTGTAATGAGCTTGACGAAGCAGTCGCGCTGTTTTATGGCAAAGTATATGACATACTCCGCCTAAAGGTTCCACTGAAACGAGTCAACAGGAGGGTGGATTTCAAATTTCCATGGTGGAACGCTGAGATTCGCCGTTTGCGTAATGCTCTGCGAAAACAACGCAAGCGGTATTTCCGCCATAAGTCAGAAGAAAACAAAGTTACTCTTCGACGGATAGAGCTGCAATACGAAACGGCCCGGAATTCCGCTTTTCGTGAGTATTTGAATCATGTGCAAAAAAGCCTTCGCGATAACCCCGCAACATTTTGGAAATTCGTTAGCAGCAGAAAACGATCTGGTAGTACTCCCACTGACGTTTTCCTTGGAAACGCAAGCGCGCAATCTCCAGCTGATACCGTAAATTTGTTTGCTGATTTCTTTCGCGGAGTGTTTAGAAGCGACTATACCGTCCCTTCGGAAGAGTATTTGGAAACATTATCATCGTACAACATAAATCTCCCCCGTCCCACTGTAAGCCGAGCTGACGTCTTGAAGGCTCTGACTGCTGTTGATTCGTCGAAAGGGCCTGGCCCCGATCATCTCTCGCCCCAATTTATAAAAAGCTGCGCCCACGTGCTGTCTCTTCCGGTGTGTATCATTTTCAATCGCTCTCTCGCTGAAGGCATTTTTCCTATCGCCTGGAAAGAAGCTGCTATCGTTCCCATTCACAAGGCTGGAAATATTCACAACGTCGAAAATTACAGAGGTATCTCATTATTAAACTGTCTCTCCAAAGTTCTCGAAAAGCTGGTCTACAACGTCACGTATGCAGCTGCATCCCACATTATCTCGGAGTATCAACACGGGTTTGTCACAAAACGATCAACAACTTCTAACCTGATAGCCTACACTTCTAAGTTGTTTCCCGCCGTCGAGAAGCGTCATCAGGTGGACGCAATTTACGTCGATTTCTCAAAAGCTTTTGACAAAGTACCGCACAATATCGCAATCTTGAAATTAAAGCGTTTGGGATTTCCCACCTGGTTGACTAACTGGTTGCAGTCGTATCTTTCCGATCGCTCGGCATTCGTGAGTATAAAAAACACGCGTTCAAGCACATTCAGAACACCCACAGGTGTCCCGCAAGGAAGTCATCTGGGCCCGCTTATTTTTATTCTGTTTATTAACGATATCTGTAGTCAGATCAAGTCTGGGAAATTGCTGTACGCGGACGATCTCAAAATCTTCCGAACTATCGCTTCTGCACTTGACGCCGTAGTGCTTCAAGAAGATATCTGTACTATTCAAGAACGGTGCACGCTTAACGGAATGGAAGTCAACGTTAATAAATGCAAAGTAATCAGTTTCGGACGCTTGCTTACTCCAGGACGTTATGAATACAGCCTAAAAGGTAGAACAATTGAAAGCGTCGACTCGATCCGTGACTTGGGAGTGCTCTTCGATAGGAAGTTGAGCTTTTCCGACCATATCACCGCGACAACTGCTAAGGCTTTCGGAATGCTGGGCTTCTTAAAGCGGAACACGGCGGACTTCGATGATTTCTACGCACTAAAAGCACTCTACTGTGCCCTGATCAGAAGTGTTCTGGAGTATGCTGTGCAAGTGTGGGCACCATACCATGCCGTTCAAATTGACCGACTAGAGCGTATACAAAGATGTTTTGTGCGATTCGCCCTCAGGAAACTTCCATGGAATGATCCAGTTGTGTTGCCTCCTTATGCCGATAGATGTATGCTACTCGGTCTGCAGACTCTGGCGACTCGCCGTATCTTCCTGCAAAGAGTTTTTGTTTTCGACTTGCTGTCAGGTAATATCGATAGTCCCGATCTTCTCTCGGGCGTTAATTTGTATGCGCCTCCTCGTGTTCTCCGTAACCCCACTCTGTTGTGGATCCCTAGACACCGTACTTCATATGGACAAAATAATCCACTGGAAAGATGTTGCCGCAGATTTAACGAAGCTTCTTCAGTGTATGATTTTAACATTTCCAAGCATAGATATAAGATATTAATAAGAAATATATAGTTTTAAAATGCGTCTGTACGGTGTATACCGAAGATAAGGAAATAAATAAATAAATAAATAAATAAATAAATAATCCTCTCAAGCAGTTTGCCAGTCATGTCGATCAGACAGATTGGTCTGTACGCCAATGGGTCGCCTGGCACTTCCCGGACTTCGACAACTGCACCAATTTCTGCCTTTTCCATCTGTCGGGGAAACGGCACTCGTCAAGGCATCTCTGCATAGCTAGCCTGAACATGGTCGGGTTCGCTATGATCGCTGCCTTGAAAGCGCTGTTTGGAACTCCATCCGGCCCTGGAGCTTTGTTCGTTGCTAGGGATTTAGCCACTGCGAGTAGTTCTTCATTCGTCACCGGAGCCACCATTTCGGCTGTGCCCGCACTGGCTCGTAGTGCAGGTGGCCAGAGGCTTGTGGCTCGAGACGGGAAGAGTACTTCGATAATCGTCGCCAACCGGTCCGGAGACCGTTCTGGTGGTGAACAGCCCCCTTTGGTCTTGGCCATCACGATCCTGTAGGCGTCACCCCACGGATTCGCGTTGGCACTCTCACGCAGGTTGTCGAAACACGCTCTCTTGCTGCTTTTAATGGCCTTGTTAAGGGCCAATTTCGCAGCTCGAAACACTTCACGGCGGTTCTCTCTGGCATCCTCGGTGCGGGCTCTTTGCATCCTACGTCTAGCTCTGAGGCAGGCTGATCGTAGAGCTGCAATCTCGGCACTCCACCAGTATACCGGGCATCTGCCGTTTCTTGGCAGGGTTTTTCTCAGCATAGTGGGGTCGCACGCGCGTGATAGAACGGCTACCAGCGCATCCCCGCTTAGACAGTCGGTGTTGGCCTCCAGTCTCAGGGCCGCGGTGAAAGCTTCGCTGTCGAAGTGATTGGACTTCCACCCGCGTACCTGACAGGGATCCCCCGCTCTCGGATGCTGCACACCATAGTTGATCCTAAAGCGGATTGCTAAATGATCGCTATGAGTGTAGCCTTCGTCTACCCTCCATTTCATGCCTGGAACCAGACTCGGGCTGGCAAATGTTCCGTCAATCCACGCCTCCACCCCGTTTCTACGGAATGTACTAGCGGAGCCATTGTTAGCCAGCACAGTATCGAGTTTCGCAAGCGCCTCCATTAGCGCTTGGCCTCTGCTATTTGTACAGCGGCTGCCCACTCTACTGCCCAAGCGTTAAAGTCTCCCGCTATAACTACCGGTTTCCGGCCCACTAGGTCTGATGACAGCCTGTCGATCATCTGGTTGAACTGTTCTATGGGCCACCTTGGTGGAGCGTAGCAGCTACAATAGAACACACCATTGATCTTGGCAATCGCAACACCCTCCGCTAGCGAATGACGGATCCCAATAGTAGCATGTCTGTAATAACATACGTACATGGAACTATTGAGAACCAGAGCTACAGGTTCAAAGCCCTGGTAAAGGAGGATGGTTGTGATGATCCGGGCCGAGATCACCACGTAAAGCAAGGTAGGGCATAACCCCAATTCCAAGGCGTGAAGCGACCCGTGCCGAGGGATGAGTGATCGAGGGGGTGAAAAAAATGCTCGATCGTTAACGGAGCCTGTGGGATACCTGGGCAACCCCCACAGTAAGCGTCCCTTACCACGCTAATGCGGAGCTCTGGCGTGGCGGACATTTATTTCTCGCGCTACTCGTGGGACTTTACATGGAGACAACTAAAAATAAAAACAAACAGACGGAGGTGCCAAACCCCTTCGCTAGAGGTGGTTTGGCGAGGTCTCCCCCCGTGGGGAGAGTAGTGGAGCGATGAGTGCTGCATCCGAAAGCACCAGTGCCCCCCAGCGGCGGTAGGCAATAGCCCTACCAATGCATCGGAGGGGCCAATATCTGCGATGCGCAAAGTAGCGAAGCAACTCGATTCTATAATCGACTTCGCTAGCGCAAAGCAGAATATAGCCAAGGAGTTGAAGTTGACCCTCCTGGAGCTCAGGAAAGCTGTTCGTGTCGCAAGACAGGAACAGCAGGCCTATGTTGAGAGGGTGGAATGTCGGGAGAGGCCCGACAGAGAAACCCAGGCAGTGGCCTCCAATAGGGAGGAAAGAGAGAAGGTCAATAGAGGTTCACAGACAGTGGCCTTTACCTTCTACGGAGCAGCCACGTCGATCGGAGCGGCGACCGAGTTCCCCTCGAAGGGAAAAGGAAAGGGCAATCGCAAGACGGCATCGAATGCGAAGCGCCCTAGGAAGTCGCCAGGAGAGGGTGCCAAAACCGACACCACTCGGCGTGCAACCGTCAAGGTCAAACGCCGCCTGGGTGAGGTAAGCGAGGGCGAGAGTGACCTCGCTGTGGAGAGCGATGGTACCAGCAACCCGGCACGACCGGGGCAGGGGGGCTCAAACCCCTGGACGCTGGTCACCAAGAAAAAGCCGGCACCGAAACCGGAGGTACCGCGGCCTGCGAGGAAGGCCAAGGACAGAGGCGAAGCCTTGTGGTTAAAAACCGACAAGGACAAATACGCCGATGTCCTTAAATCGATGAAGGCGGCCGATAGCCTCTCGGCCCTTGGGCAGGATGTGCGTAGCGTAAGACGCACCAACACGGGAGAGATGCTCCTGGTGCTGAAGCGAGGCGCACAATCAAGTGCAGTATACAAGGCCTTGGCCCAAGAGGTCCTTGGTGAGGGCGCCCAAATCAGGTCGCTAGGTGCGGAAACAACTCTCCAGTGCAAGCACTTGGACAAGTTCACGACCGCAGAAGACGTCGTCGCAGCCGTCAAGGAGCACTGGCACCCAAGTAGCCTACCTCAGGCTACTGAAGGCGGATGCCAAAAAGGTAACCGAGAAAGGGAAGCTGAAGATCGGCTGGTCGGTATGCCCTATTAGTATACCCCAGCCGCCTTCAGTGGATAGATGCTATCGGTGCCTTGAATCCGGCCACAAAGCATACGAATGCAAAGGCATAGATAGGAGCAAGCTATGTCGTCGCTGCGGCGAGGAGGGACATAAAGAGCGGGGGTGCACTAAGGCATATAAGTGCCTTATCTGCACCGCCAAGAAGCAAGCCCATAAACATGCTATGGGCGGACCTTCGTGTCCCTTCGGCGAGTTAAATAAGAAGAAGCCGTGAGAGTCACACAGCTAAATCTTAACCATTGTGCAGCAGCCCAACAGCTGCTGTGGCAGTCGGTCTCGGAGTCGAGGACAGATGTCGCCCTCTTATCAGACCCGTACAGCATCCCTGCCGGCAACGGCAATTGGGTGTCGGACGGGTCTGGAATGGTGGCAATCTGTACAACGAGACGGTTCCCGGTTCAAGAGGTAATACACACCTCCGCCGAGGGTGTTGCGATTGCCAAGATCAATGGTGTGTTCTATTGCAGCTGCTACGCCCCAGCAAGGTGGCCAATAGAACAGTTCTACCAGATGATCGACAGGCTCTCGTCGGACCTCGTGGGCCGGAAACCGGTAGTAATAGCGGGAGACTTTAACGCTTGGGCAGTGGAGTGGGGCAGCCGCTGTACAAATAGCAGGGGTCAAGCGCTAATGGAAGCGCTTGCGAAACTCGATACTGTGCTAGCTAATGATGGCTCCGTTAGTACATTCCGTAGAAACGGGGTGGAGGCGTGGATTGATTTGACCTTTGCCAGCCCGAGTCTGGATCCAGGCATGGAATGGAGGGTAGACGAAGGCTACACCCATAGCGATCATTTAGCAATCCGCTTTAAGATCAACTATGGTGTGCAGCATCCGAGGGCGGGAGATCCCTGTCAGGTACGCGGGTGGAAGTCCAATCACTTCGACAGCGAAGCTTTCACCGCGGCCCTGGGACTGGAGGCCAACACCGACAGTCTAAGCGGGGATGCGCTGGTAGCTGTTTTATCACGCGCGTGCGACGCCACTATGCCACTAGGCGACCCATCGGCGTACAGACCAATCTGTCTGATAGACACGACTGGCAAACTGCTTGAGAGGATCATCCTCAACAGGCTCACCCCGTACGCGGAAGGTACGGACGGTCTGTCAAGCAACCAGTTTGGCTTTCGGAAGGGTAAGTCCACAGTGGACGCACTCAACTCAGTGATAAATACTGCCGAGATAGCGATCCAACGAAAAAGGCGAGGTATTCGATACTGTGCGTTAGTGACACTTGACGTGAAGAACGCATTTAACAGCGCATGCTGGGATGCCATCGCGCTCTCGTTACACCGGCTTAGCCTACCGGTGGGTCTGTACCGGATCCTGGAAAGTTACTTCCAAAACCGCGTACTGATATACGAGACCGATGCCGGTCAGAAAAGGGTTCCGATTACCGCCGGAGTCCCGCAGGGCTCGATCCTAGGCCCGGTGCTATGGAACCTCATGTATGACGGGGTTCTGAGACTGAAGTTCCCTCCTGGGGTCAAGATCGTCGGCTTTGCCGACGACGTAACCTTGGAGGTCTACGGGGAGTCAATTACTGAAGTAGAACTAACCGCAGAACACGCGATTAGCACGGTGGAGGAATGGATGAGCGCGAGAGGCCTGGAGCTCGATCATCATAAGACGGAGGTAGTTATCGTCAACAACCGCAAGTCGGCACAACATGCAGTTATCCATGTGGGAGAAGTCGCGATCACTCCACAGCGAAGTCTGAAGTCTCTCGGAGTCATTATAGACGACAAGCTGACCTTCGGCAGCCATGTCGACTATACGTGCAAGAGAGCGTCGACTGCTGTTGCGGCACTATCGAGAATGATGTCCAACAGATCAAAGGTGTGCGCCAGTAGACGTAGGTTAGGCCATGGCTGTTTCCGTCAGTACCTCCACAGGTTCGGGCACGCGGAGGTCCCAGCCTGCCCGGACTGCCCAGGTGTAGATGAAACTGCCGAACACATACTGTTCGTATGTCATCGGTTCGACGTCGAAAGAAGAGCAATGCTTGACGTCTGTGGCTGGGACACAACCCCTGATACCCTTATTCAGCGGATGTGTCAATCGGTGGAGAAGTGGAACGCAGTCTCGGCTGCTACCATCCAGATTGCCAGTAGGCTACAGGTAATCTGGCGAACCGAGCAACAGACGACGGGCACGGCTAACTAGTGATTGGTTAGCTGGAGCGAAAAAGGCCAAGCGCAAAATAAGAGAGTGAATGGTCTGTTCATGCCGAGGTAGGTTGGCGCAGCGAATGGCAACCGCGTAAGGGGTAAACCCAGCCACCCCGAAGCAAGACAGAAGAGTGAGTGTATAGGCGTATAAGTGGACTGCCTCATGCCAAGACGGGAGGGTCGTAGCGTAGTATGTTGGAACTAAGCTATCGATGCCTCATGGCGTGGCAGAGGAGTGAAAGGGTGAGCATCCAAGTCAGTCTCACACTGCATGTTAAGGGTGAGCATAAAAGTCAGCCTCACAGGTTGGTAGAGGCTAGCACAAAAGTCAGCCTAGCAAGGAATGAAAAAGGTGAGCACAAAAGTCAGCCTCGCATGGTATGTCAGAAGTGGGGCCTAAGAAAAATGTCCCACATGGGATGCCAGAGGGAGTGACAAAGGTACAATAGAGTGGCACGATTGAGAGTGAATCAGGTGATAGGGTGAGCACCCAAGTCAGCCTCACATGGTATGGGTAGGGCGAGCACAAAAGTAAGCCTAGCAAGGAACGAGTAAGGTGAGCACACAAGTCAGCCTCGCATGGAACGTAAAAGGTGAGCACAAAAGTCAGCCTCATGTGGGAGTGTTTGAGAGTGAATCAAAGTGCGATTGAGAGAGCACCCAAGTAAGCCTCATACAGGATGTATGAACGCGTGAGTGAGAGTGAATGAGTACATTTAGTACAGCCATCCCCCCAGAAGTAATACCGAGAGGTAGTTCCTGGGAGGAATGATGGCGGAGCCCAATGGAGTTTAGTCGGTATTAATGGCTGGTCACCATTCGAGTCCGACACGCCCCCAGTGCACCCCGTGCGGTAGATTGGACCCTACCAATAGCACGTGTACTGGGCTAGGACATAAAGGTCTTCTCCATTGTAAAAAAAAAAAAAACGCCCTCGGCGGAGGAATGTATTACCTCTTGAACCGGGAACCGTCCAGTTGTACAGATTGCCGCCATCCCAGACCCGTCCGACACCCAATTGTCGTTGCCGGCAGGGATGTTGTACGGGTCGGATAGGAGGGCGACATCTGTCCTCGACTCCGAAACCGACAGCCACAGCAGCTGTTGGGCTGCTGCACAATGGTTAAGATTTAGCTTTGTAACGTTCACGGCTTCTTCTTTTTGGTCTCACCGAAGGCACACGAAGGTTTACCCATAGCATGATTCCGGGCTTGCTTCTTAGCGGTGCAGATAAGGCATTTATGCGCCTTAGTGCAGCCCCGCTCCTTATGCCCCTCCTCTCCGCAGCGACGACATAGTTTGCTCCTGTCTGTGCCCTTACATACGTAAGATTTATGGCCGGATTCAAGGCACCGATAGAACCTATCCACTGAAGGCGGCTGGGGTATGCTAATTGAGCATACCGACCAGCCGATCTTCAGTTTACCTTTCACGGTAACTTTTTTGGAATCCGCCTTCAGTAGCCTTAGGTAGGCTACTTGGGTGCCAGAGGGTCCCCTCTCAAACGCACAGAGGCCTGCTCGATTGTCACGTCGCATTGCTCCTTGACGGCTGCGACTACATCGTCTGCGGTCGTGAACTCGTCCAGATGCTTGCACTGGAGAGTCATTTCCGCCCCTAACGACCTGACCTGGGCACCTTCACCCAGGACTTCTTGGGCCATGGCCTTATACACTGCACTAGATTGTGCGCCTCGCTTCAGCACCAGAAGCATTTCTCCTGTGTTGGTGCGTCTCACGCTGCGCACGTCTTGCCCGAGGGCCGAGAGACTTTCGGCCGCCCTCATCGACTTTAGGACATCGGCATATTTGTCCTTGTCGGTTTTTAACCACAAAGCCTCGCCTCTGTCCTGGGCCTTCTTCGCGGGCCGCGGTACAAATGGTGTCGGTGCCGGCTTCTTCTTGGTAACCAGCGTCCAGGTTGCACCGAGTTGCTGGTACCTTCTCTTTGCCCAGCGGGGTCATTCTCGCCCCGGTTTACCTCGACCAAACGGCGTTTGGCCGTGACGGTTACACGCCGTGTGGTGTTGGTTTTTTCACCCTCACCTGGTGACCTCCTAGGGCGCTTCGCGTTCGACGCCTTCTTGCGCTTGCCCTTGCCTTTGCCCTTCGAGGGGAACTCAGCCGCCGCTTCGAGCGACAAGGCTGCTCCATATAAGGGGAAGGGGAGGGCCCCTGTCTGGGTGCCTATGTCGGCCTTCTATCTTCCCTCCCTCTTGGAGGCCACTATCTAGGTTCCTCTGCTGGATTTCTCCCGACATTCTACCCTCTTGGCGTAAGCCTGCTGTTCCTGTCTTGCGATACGAACAGCTTTCCGGAGCACCAGCAGGCTCTGTTTCTACTCCTTGCTTATATTTTGCTTTGCGCTAGTGAACTCGATTATTGCATCGAGCTGCTCCACCACTTTACGCATCGCGGATAGTGGCCCGTCAGGCGCGTTGGTAGGGCTAGTTTCTACCACTGCTGGGGGGTCACTGGTGCTGTCGGATACAGCACTCATCGCTCCACTACTCTCCCCACGGGGGGGGGGGGGGGGAGACCTCGCCAAACCACCTCTAGCAAAGGGGTTCGGAACCTCCGTTTGTTTATTTTGTTTATTTTTATTTACTTCACACATTAATCCCACGAGTAGCGCGAGAAAGAAAAGTCCGCCGCGCCAGAGCTCCGCAGTAACGTGGTAAGGGACGCTTACTGTGGGGGTTGCCCAGGTACCCTACAGGCTCTGTTAACGATCGAGGATCCTTTTTACCACCTCGATTACTCATCCCTCGGCACGGGTCGCTTCACGCCTTGGAATTGGGGTTGTGACCTATTTTGCTTTACGTGGTGACCGCGGCCCAGATCATCACAATCATCCTCCTTTACCAGGGCTTTGGACCTGTAGCTCTAGTTCTCAATAGTTCCAGGTACGTATGTTATTACAGACATGCTACTATTGAAATCCGTCATTCGCTAGGGGAGTTAAATGTCTGTGCGTGTGTGTGTGCGTGTGTATGTATGTATGTGGCCAAAAATAAGCACATCGGTTACTCAGGAATGGCTGAACCAATTTTTTCAAACTTAGTCTCAAATGAAACTTATAACGTTCCCATTTTTGTTTTTGTTTTGATTGAACCGAAATCAGTTCTGTTTTGATCGCTCCGACTATTTTTTAATTTTCGACGCGTTTTATGTGTGTTTTAATTGTTGTGTTATTACCAATCGTTTCGCAAACTTTGTGTTGTTGATCGGGAAGTGACGAAGTTACTTTTTAAACTGTGTATTCGCTGTTTTGTGTTGAGAAAAATACCCGCCACCGAATTTGTTTTGCATTCTCCATCGGTACCAGCACTCCTATTTTTTCGTGCCGTACAGTGAAAGCGTAAGTAGCAGTGATGGAGAAGCAGCAGTGTGGAGCTTGTAATTTGCCGATTAATGACCTTGATCCGGTCTGTTGTGGCTTTTGCGGTACATATTTTCACATCGGCCAGCAGTGCTTGGGTTTTAACCATCGCGCCAAAAAGGAATTGCTGTCGCAGGGAAAGATTGTCTTTTTCTGCTCACCGTGTCGCGATGAGCACAATGGAAGGAGTGTGCGCTCTTATATTGCGGATAAAGTCGAACCTGGAATTGCCACACCGAATGTTGAAAATTTATTATCTCAAATTCAACAACTTTCTTCATTTGTTGAATCGTTGGGCCCAAAAGTCGACCGTTTGACTGTGTGCCAAAACCATGCCGATCGAACGAATGATGAACCAATTCGCTCTAGTGGTCAATCTGATACGCCAGTTTGGCCTAGACTGGGAGTGAAACGTCGCCGTGGAAATCAAGGCCAGCCTGTACGTGCTACGGTTAACCATGGAACAAATATGGTTGACCTTAGTGACCTGTCCGTTACGTCTATTACTCCTGAAGCACCACCGCCAAAGTTCTGGTTATATTTGTCTAGTTTTCACCCTATGATCACCGGCAGTGACGTCCAGAAAAACCTTCCTCGTTCTTTGAATGTTGAAGGTACCAGTGATATCGTGCGTTTGGTGCCAAAAGGTAAAAACACGACAAATTTGTCCTTCGTGTCGTTTAAGATTGGCCTTGATCCAGTACTGAAACAGATAGCACTTACTCCGTCTACTTGGCCCGAGGGCCTGCTGTTTCGAGAATTCATCGACATGTCAATAAAACCCAATCGTGGACCCGGACTTAACCGACTCCAAACTCCAAGCGGATGTAATCATACAGAGAATTTGGAAAGCTCAATGGTGACTAAGTAGCTGATGGGAAATAGTACATGTTACATCGCCGACTTCCGAATTCCTTTCTTGGACAACTTGTCACCGTTACGAAGAAGCATTGTTCCGCCGCCATCGCCAAGACTGCACAAAAAAATTCACGCTGCGCTGACATCACCGGGACGCCTGTTATGCCGCACTACGGAAGCCCCCGAGCGCTCCGACGCAGTCGTGCTACCAGCCAGCGACCAGCTTAGTCGTCCCGGCCCTGCGTTCGGAGGTCGTGAGGGGGTCTTTCCAACTCCCTTCTCAGGCGAGTATTTTGCTTTAAATGACGATCCGCTTCCTGAAATCCTTCTGGATTCTAGCATGCCCTCTGGTACAACTCGTTTGAACAATCTGCCGTTGTTTGAACGAAGCATTATTTCGCCGCCATCGCCAAGACTGCACAAACAAATTCACGCTGCGCTGACATCACCGGGACGCCTGTTATGCCGTACTACGGAATCCCCCGAGCGCTCCGACGCAGTCGTGCTACCAGCCAACGACCAGCTTAGTCGTCTTACATTCCTCCAGAAAAACGACTTGATTGTTCTATTGCGCAGTTCCACCTAGACTCCATAGAGCGCGCTTCTTCTCAGGCAGATAAAAACGATGTGATGATAGTCCTTGGCGATTTCAACCAACCAGGACAAATGTGGATTTCTTCTGGACGTGGGTACGCTTACCCTAATCTGTTATCCTCGACAACAAATCCTGCCAGCCGCTTATTTCTGGACGGGATGGCTTTTCACGGACTAAGTCAAGTAAGCACGGCTTCCAACCATCAATCTCGATTTCTTGACCTTGTCTTCGGTAATGAGAATGCTTTTCCTGAGTGTTCTGTGAGTGAAGCTTCCAGTGTGATCGTTCCTTTGGATAACTATCATCCCGCTTTAAAAATATCCATTTCCACCATTAGTTCACCACTATATAAAGAAGCTTTAGCTGTGAATCGTCGTAATTTTCACAAAACTGATCTAGTAGCTCTACGCCGCTCACTGTTGCTAATTGACTGGAGTGTACTACTTGACCAAGTGGATGTAGATGTTGCAGTTGATCGCTATAATCTGTTGCTCCTTGACTGTTGAAAAATCGGTTCCAAATTATCAGCCTCCCAGGAAGCCTCCCTGGTTGAGCGCAATGCTTCGAAATCTGAAACGCATCCGTGCCAAAGCTCTACGTGCGTACACAAATCGACGATGCCCTATTCTCATGTTATAATAAATTGCTGTACAAAGGATATGTGAACCACATCCAACAAAACTTACGACGAAATCCGAAGGGCTTCTGGACTTTTGTTAATACGAAGAGGAAGGAAACGGGTCTTCCCTCTAGGATGGTCTACAATGGCGAAGTAGCGACTACGACGGCGACAAAGTGTTCCCTTTTGCCAGTTACTTCTCGAGTGTCTTCACTACAGATGCGCTAACTGCCATCGAGCTCGACTCGAGCGTCCCGTGATGTTCCCGTTGGTGCGGTGGATATGGGTGTATTCACCATTTCAGAACAATCGGTTCTCTCTGCAATACAAAAAACGAAATCATCGTATGCTCCAGGACTAAGTGCAATGCCTTCAGCTGTTCTGAAAAAATGTTCGGATATTTTAGCGATTCCACTGACGCACCTTTCCAATGTGTTACTTCAGCAGCAAAAATTCCCCGATGATTGGAAGTGTTCAGTCATGTTTCCGGTACACAAGAAAGGTGCCAAAAGCAACATCGATAATTACCGGGGAATCACTTCGCTGAGAGTCGAGTCAAAAATTTTGGAATCGCTTATCAACGAGGTGCTGTTCTCTGCTAGTAAACATTACATAAGCACTTGTCAGCACGGATTCTTTCCCGGTCGATCGGTGAAGACGAACCTGGTCTCCTTCATATCCTTTTGTACGGAACAAATGTCCTAACAACTGCAGGTGGACACGATCTACACAGATCTTAAGGCTGCTTTCGACACTTAACCATGAGATACTGCTAACGAAGCTTGATAAACTTGGATGCACTGCCCGATTCTGCCGTTGCCTTCGATCATACCTTGCTTACCGTAAAGTCGTTGTTCAAATTGGTGACAATGAATCTGAGTCCTTTTCGAACCATTCTGGAGTTCCTCAAGGTAGTACACTTGGTCCGCTACAGTTTTCACTGTTCGTGAATGATGTGGCTTTCGTCTTAATGCGTGGAGGGAAACTGTTCTTCGCCGACGACTTGAAAATATTTCTAATTATAAGGAAATAAGCCGATTGCCGTGAACTACAGTATCTCGTTGATACATTTTATAGTTGGCGTAAAAGAAACATGATGGTTCTTAGTGTTGCTAAATGCTTTGTTATCAGCTTTCATCGAACGAGGAACATGTTTACTTTCAACTACAACATCGTTGGAACTCAACTGCAACGCGTTGATCATGTTAAAGATTTGAGCGTCATCCTTGAGGAAAGGCTAACGTACACCCATCACTTCTCAGCGATCATTGACAAAGCTAATCGTCTACTAGGTTTTATGTTCAAAATATCCAACGAATTCCGGGAACCTTTGTGCTTCAAAGCGTTGTATTGTTCACCTGTGCGCTCACAGCTGGAATTCGCAAACGTCGTCTGGTACCCCTATAATGCAACTTGGAGACAAAGAATTGAAGCCGTCCAGCGCAGATTCATAAGATATGCGTTACGTCAATTGCCTTGGAATGATCCACTGAACTTGCTGCCATACGAAGACCGTTGTCGATTACTAGGACTGAACCCTTTAGAAGATCGTAGACACGCGTCGCAAGCTACCTTCGTATCTAAGCTTCTTCTCGCCGAATATGATGTTCCCGATCTCCTATCACAAATTAACCTCTATGCACCAACCCGTGTCCTTCGTCCTCGAACACTGCTGCAGATTGAAATGCGTAACACTAACTACGCTGCCAACAGCCCGATACTAGCAATGGTCAGTCGCTTCAACGATTTTACCGACATCTTCGACTTCATCATTAGTTCTGCACAGTTTAAAAATCGTTTGTTATCACTTTAGGTTAATTATTTGTAATTTAGTTAATTAAGACTCATTGTCAGATGGACGTAAATTGTTAAATACATAAATACATAAGCTGCTATTGAATTTCATTAAATTCTAACTTCCGGTTCTGGAGTTACGGGTTGAAGAGAGCGGACACACAACAAATTCACATTTTGCCTTTCTCCTATAGAAAGGTTATGCAATCACTCTGAACATCGTCAACTTAATCCCGTCCATTTTTTTTTAGACTTGCATAGGTCATCTGAATTTTTACAGGGGCGTAATTAGGGAAATACGGGGAGGGGCACCCCCTCTCCCCCGCACCCCTCACACCCTTTTCCTAAACCGCTCTTCCCTCATAATTCCTACCCGAATAAAATTTTCTAGCTGCTCCAGAATAAATTTTCCTAAAGAGTCTGAAAATCCAGTGAAAAGTTTGGTTTGAAATGATTTTGAGTAGAGAAAATAATTTAAAATTTCTTAACAAGTTGAAAATTTTTGGTGGGGTCCAAACTCCCGAACCCTTCACCGGAATCCGCCTCTGATTTCAAGTATTTCAGCGTCGACACACAGCAACTCAAGTTCGAAGCTGTAAACTCATTGTACGTATGTGTAAATTGCACTGAATATGTAATAGACATTTTATATTAAACATGCCCAGCCATAGAATCGTAGTTTGGATAAATGAGAAAAGCACAATTGCACCACCAGGTGGATTAAAACGGGTTTTTCAAATGTCGATTTGAGCATTTAAATCTCGTAATAATTCGTATCCTATAAGCAGGGCCGTCTTATGACTACACGGGGCCCTTGGGCACTCTTGAGCTAGGGGCCCCCTACAATTGAAAAGCTATAAGCAGCTGTAGTAGTAGGATCGAAAAAAAAATCTCAGATTTTCGGTACAGTTTCCACTCAATACCACCCTGAAGCTCTTTTCCAAATTTAAGCCAAATCTGTCAACCGTATTGACATTACTTTAGAAATAAAGTGAGATTTACATTATACTGAGAACAAAGACGATTTCAGACAACTTGGTGTCGTTGTCGATGTCCAAATATCATCATGGACTTATTAACTACGCTGTAGTATTCCCAAACGGTGTTATCTGACCTTCATAGTTGGTAGACGTTGTTTGAGGATTAAAAGTGCTTCCATCAAGAAGGAGGAATGTTGGGGTAGGGTTACGCTACCAAATGTCCGAGGTTCTTCAAATATCCTCAAACGCACGCACATTGCCGTGACGCATTTATTCAAATCTAGGGGAAAGTCAGGGTTTATGTGTGTAAACACTTTGAAAAGGCCATTTTCAAACTTATTATTGGGATTTCATGACGTTTGTTTACACGATGGTTTGTTTATTCTACACACCTAGAAAAAATAGTGTAAATTTACGTCTCCTGACCCTGACATATACGAGCATCAAAAATGACTTAGTTTTACGTTTGATTTTAATATTACATGACGTTGAATTTCGTAAATCATGTAATTTTACTCCTCATACAGCGTTTGTTCTGAATGGTAGGAAGTGTAATTTTATGTCATTGCGCATGTAAAGTATATATTTCATGTAAAATTAAACGGAACACGGTAATGTTCCGTCATTTCGTAAATTACGGTTTGTTGAATTGTGTCATGTTTGCAATTACGTCAACGATAAAATTCAGATTTTTTTGGTGTGTAGATAAGGCGGATGCATTACAGAGCAACATTATTGGTATTGTGTCAGTCTAAGACTGACCATGCAAAATGAAACATGCCAAATCCGACCAAATAGTGTCGAGTCTTCACAAGACCTCAAGAAGTCACTTTTGGACATTTCCATGTAAATTTAATCATTTACAGACTCAAATATGAAATAGAAATAAATATTTTTCCACATCCGCCAATCGCTTGCCAAACAAAAAGTTAAATCGAGGGTATGTTAAATCGTGAGAATTTTAAATGGAGGTATACCTGTAGTTGTTCCAGGTAGCCAACTGCTGAATTATCATAGGATTGATTTTTCCGAGCTGTGTGACTATTTGCTCCATCTGGACTGGTCAACGCATCTAGGTAACAGCGATGCAGATGCAATGACTATAAGCTTCTGCCGAGTAATTCAAGACTGCTTACAGAATAAGCTCCCAGTAAAACGACAGCCTGTTTCCCCGGCGTGGAGTACATCGACGCTGCGAGCCCTTCGCAGAAAACGAAATGCATGCCAACGCAAACTTCATCGCAAACAATCGCCGGCCATGAATCACGACTTTCACTTTGCCAGTGAAGCATACCGGAATCTCAACGCTGTTCTGTATAGATCGTAAGTACCACGAGTTCAAGTAGGCCTACGAAGTAATCCTAAAGGATTTTGTAACTTTGTAAATTCAAAACGGAAAAATTACAGCGTTCCTTCAAATGTACCTCGATGAAAAGGCAGCGTCGTCCACTGCAACAGCTTTTGAATTGTTTACCAATCACTTCGCATCCATCGTTGCTCCCTGTTTAGCATCTGATCAGGAAATCGATATCGCATTAGTAACTGTTCCGCAAGATATCGCCGATTTAAGCACCTTTTCGATTTCACCCGACATGGTAATAGCAGCTGCAAGAAAGCTAAAAAGCTCTTTCTCCCCTGGACCGGATGGGATTCCAGCTGCTGTCTACTGTCGCTGTGTCGTCGCTTTGGCTCAACCTTTGTCTCGCATCTTCAACCAATCATATGACCAGGCTAAGTTCCCCGAGGTTTGGAAACAACTCTACATGTTCCCGGTGATCAAAGCCGGAGATAAGAGAAATATCAAACAGAACCGCGGAATAACGAATCTTTCAGCTGGAGTTATTTGAAATTGTTGTCAATCAATTCATCCTCAGCCGTACAGTAAGTTATATCTCACCATACCAACAGGGATTCATGCCCGGGCGATCCGTTTTAACAAACCTGCTGTAATTTACGTCAACTTGCATCAATTACATGGAGAAGAAAACAAAAATCCACTTGTATACACCTGTATACACCGTTTTGAAATCTGCTTTTGCCCGAATTTCCCATTAAATTCTTCTCAAGAAGTTGTACAAGTTAGGAGCGTCCGACAAGCTTACGTTGTGGCTACGCTCCTATCTTACACACAGAACGCCTTGTGTGAAATTGGGCTCTTGTATATCGGCTCCGTTTACCAATAGATCAGGTGTACCGCAGGGCAGCAATCTGGGCCCACTGCTTGTCTCACTGTTTTTAATGATGTAGCAGTAGTGTTAGATTCTGAGTACAAGCTCATATTTGTCGACGATTTTACGCTGTACTTAGTCATCCAGTCAGCCGAGGACTGCTACCAACTGCAAGCACTATTGGATCGCTTTGTAAAGTGATGTGGATTGAATTAGCTTACTTTAAATATTACCAAATGCTCCGTGATGACGTTCCACAGGAAGAACGATCTTCGATTACATTATATCGATAAGGTTGCGCTACAGAGTCAATGCAGTCTATGATCTGGGTGTAATTCTTGACCACAAGCTGTCCTTAAATTCTCATATGACCAACATAATCGCGAAAGCAAATCGCCAGTTGGGATCCATTTCGAAGATTACACGGGATTTTACGGATCCGTACTGTCTAAATTCCCTATACTGCACATTGCACAGTGGTCCGAATCCAGAATTTAGGATGACAAAAACATTTGTGACTAAACTACCGGCTCTAGAGATTTCATGTCTTCGGTACAAATAATCTGTGTCAATTGAGGCATCTTTTGAGATGGGTGCTATTAGGGTGGTCCTTATTGTTTGTACGATCTGAAAATTATTTTCGAAATAAGAAGAGATAGAACAATGAAGTGTTCCGCAAAATTGTAGCACAACCTTTTTCAAGCAACTTTGCTGAGGACGTCATATTTATAACTTTAATGGTTTTAATTTTAGAGCTATTAAAATGATGTGTGATAGGGTATCCCTAACAAAATCAGTTTTTTCGTTATAACTTTTTAAATAATTTTTTTCCGTTAATAGCGTCTTCACAAAACTTTTAGAGGTTATTGAGACGAATATTATTTATATAGACATATTTGAGATAGCTCATTTAGTTCAAAAGTTATGACCATTTTTAGCAAAAAAACACAACCTTTTCAAATGTTGATATCTTAAAATGGAGCAAGTGAGATTGATTTCTTCTTTTTGCATTAGAAAGATCACAATTGATAGTATATTTTATGAAAAAATCTCAGATGTCATTTTTGTTTAACTCATTTTATTTTAGTTTGAATATTGAGAATATTACTACTATTTGTAGCATTAAAAGTAAAACGGTCAGTGTAACCTAGCAACTATTTTGAAAATAAGATCAGATAGATAAACAAAATCTTAAATAAAACTGCCCAAGTGTGGCAAAGGGCCCACTGAGTTGTTATTTCTAATGTAGTCGTGCATCAATCCATCTGAACAGCGGGGAACGTAGTGTGATGTTTAGCTAGTCATCCTAGTCACACATATTTTAATTTACAGTATCAACTTTGTTAGCTATTTTCGGAAAATTTATGAATAAGAGAAACGAAATATGTTAAAATGGAAAAAAACAGATAGGTATTCTAAAGTTAATCATTCGTAAACTTAGAATGGAAAGCTAGAGCTAGGCAGGATCATATGGGCATGATCGAAAGGAAATGTTAAGAATCGGTGGTCGATGACGACGTTTTGAGAAGGAAACACCAAAGTGGCGTGTTGGAAAGAAGACAAATCGTTAAAGAAAAGATCGAGCCTTCGAATTAATGAGCCATTACCCAGTGGAGGCAATTCCAATGATGGCAACGCGACAAGAAAAGTTTTTGATGAATGGAGTTTGTGAGATCACGGGTTTGAATGCAGATTTATTGGAACGATTAGGTATCATTCTCGCCGTTATCAATAGCAAAGCAAAAATAAACTTCCAAGTTTTTGCAGGCTATTTGGAAGAAACGAGAATGATTTACGATCACGAGTACGGTTGGTTCCTCTATCTCCAACCCTTCATAAACTTTTGGTACTTGGTTCGTCTATCTTCAAGCATGCTTTTCTTCCTGTTGGTAGCGTAAATATGTTCCATGTTGATGTCCGAATCTTTTTCAAAAACGAAAATATCAAAAAACCAACACAATACTCTTGTTCAACATTAATTTTTACTTAAGAAACAACTCACTTGTTTTTACGTCGATTAAATGTAATGTACTGAGGACGAAAGACAACAGCAGAACAACACGAGAAAACATAAACGACGTCGTAACTAATACAGCTGTTTCACGGCAACAGCCGAAATGATAGTCGTCAACGATGCTCTCTACCGTGTATCTAATTCACGCAACACGAGCTACCTTTGCAATAACATTGCAAAGATACATTCTACTCTACGTATTTCTATGGTTTTCTCGAAACTTGCGGATAGACTTATTCCTCGTTTCTAAAGCCTTTTCACTGAGGCATTAGAAACGAGGAATAAGTCTTTCGGCAAGTTGCAAGAAAACCATTCAAGAAAATTTAGCAGCGTTGCCAATATTAAAGATGTATTGAAAAAATTGCTGCTTACTTCGGACCCTAAGATCTTGTTGAAAAATAGGTCAAATAATGTTCCAGATTTCTAGATCTTCCGGATGCTACCCGGATCTTGATTACTCGTGACAAATTAACAGCAACGACACGACCTGACACTTCATGAAAAATTCCGAAAAAGTTCACGAAATTAATCGTCAGTTACCAGTACATTGAGCGACCCCTCGGTAATGATAAAATATGCATTTCTCGCGCAACACTGTCTCAATTTTCATAATGTTTATTTGCATACCCTAGCAACCAAAATCCGTAACAGCTAGGAAAGAAAATATTCTGTTTTGTTTGCTGCAAAAATCAAACGCGAACTCGGATAAGGGAAGCTTTTGTTGGATTTTGGCAAAATTTGTTTTTTTGAAACATTTTGGTATAAACTAACGTTGTATAGACAGTGTATAAAACGTGAAGTGATAGTTCCAATTATGAGTCAAGAAACATGTCTCACAATCCTTAACGTTTTGTTTATGTTGGAGAGCTAGGAAACAACGCCAGCAAGCAAGATATTGAGGATGCCTTTTTGATTACGGCACGCTAAGAAACGTTGGGTTGCTCGCTATCTATCCGGGTTTGCATTTGTAAAATTTAAAGATGCCCAGGATGGAGATGATTCGATGCGTGGTCTTGACGGAAGAACAATCTGCGGTCGTCGTGCTCGTGTCAAACTGTCTACCGGTAAGGGCGTGGCAAAGGAGGTCGTGGTAACTTCCATCCGGGCGACAGATTTAACGAGTGTGTATGACGAGGTCATTATGCCCGGGATTGTACTAAAGGACGCAAGAGATCTTGTAACCGCTTTCCACTTTCGCGCTCTCATGAGCTCTGAACTCGTTCGAATAGCTTCAGCCGTACTCGACCCAAAACACCAAGAACCATTATGCCTGAAAATTGTGTTGTTCATTCAAAAGAACGATGAATAATTAAAAATAAAGTTTTTAAATTATGAATAACTGGTTTTACTAATCCGAAAAGTTTTTAACTAATAATGATTTTATAACAAATAGGTTCACATAGTGAGATTGATTAATGTAGGTTTTTGATTGTTTTGATAGTTGATTTCAAGCACCTTTACTTGCTTGAAAAAATGAAAAATGCAATAAACTGCCTGCTGTTGAAGAAAGCGAGAGAGAATGTTCACCGTTTAAAAAATTTTAGTCACCGACAGAAAAAAATGCTAGCGCGCCGTGATAAAATATTACAGCTGAAGAAGACAACAAAAATAAAAAACAAACTCGATTGCAAGGAACGAATGTTCGTTAAAGCGGTCCAAAGCAATCCCTTTCTTCAAGAATGCATCGAAAACGCCTACAAAAACAAAAATGGTAGACGTTACATTAGGTTTGTTCCAGTACACGAAAGTCACTCCCTGTTGCTTCGGAGCAAAAAATTCTTGCTCTTTTTCACTCCGATTTGCTACCAGAAGAAAAAGAAAAAAAAGATAATACAGGAACGATTTTCTCCCTGTTTACTCCGGAGTACTTCCAGTTTCTCCTGGTACTGGAACAAACCTATTTCCACACGACTAATCGCCAGCAGGCTTAAGTTGGCATCTACATCCGCATATAAGACGTTGCGCAACTCGAATATTCTAACACTGACACACCCGAGAACCGTTTCCAGGTGGCATGGAACCCAATTAAGCCTGGCTTTAATTGGGGACTTCTAAAACGGATGAAAAATGCGAGGCGCGCAATGACAAGTCAGGATAGAGTTATGGCTATACTAATCGACGGTACTCAAGGGAGAGCAAGGTGTTGAAAGGAGAAAGTTTAGAAAAGCGTGGAAGGATCATATATGCAAGCTTAGAGCTCACCGGCGACTTAACCCTTTGTCTGCTACCGTAGTGGTCAAGGTCTTTTGGCATTAGAAATGCGAATCACCTGAGTCTACGGCATGTCCGAACAAGCGTAAAGTAACTTGTTACTTCATGCTGTCGGAACCGACAAAAAGTTAAGTCACGGTAAACTTCCACACTAAGCATTTGCGACGTTGAAACTCATTGAATGAGCCAGTTTTGTTTGTTCCCTCACCAATTGCCTGCCTGAGTGATTTTATTTTATCGACTATTGTGACTGTCTCAGCGTGTGTGACAATATGGTCACATGTGTTGCTGATTTGCACGGTGTCGGCAGCTTTCACCCAACGCTGCAACGATGAATCCCCATCACGGTAAGTTCTATTTTTACCATTTTTTTGTTAACCATTTTTGTTAACGACCTATTGAGTTAATTTGTCAACAGTTTTTTCGGCATTTAATTAGCAAGGGACTGGAAGGTGAAGTATATTTTTCAATATTTAGAGCCATAGTACTCAAGGGAGAGCAAGGTGTTGAAAGGAGAAAGTTTAGAAAAGCGTGGAAGGATCATATATGCAAGCTTAGAGCTCACCGGCGACTTAACCCTTTGTCTGCTACCGTAGTGGTCAAGGTCTTTTGGCATTAGAAATGCGAATCACCTGAGTCTACGGCATGTCCGAACAAGCGTAAAGTAACTTGTTACTTCATGCTGTCGGAACCGACAAAAAGTTAAGTCACGGTAAACTTCCACACTAAGCATTTGCGACGTTGAAACTCATTAAATGAGCCAGTTTTGTTTGTTCCCTCACCAATTGCCTGCCTGAGTGATTTTATTTTATCGACTATTGTGACTGTCTCAGCGTGTGTGACAATATGGTCACATGTGTTGCTGATTTGCACGGTGTCGGCAGCTTTCACCCAACGCTGCAACGATGAATCCCCATCACGGTAAGTTCTATTTTTACCATTTTTTTGTTAACCATTTTTGTTAACGACCTATTGAGTTAATTTGTCAACAGTTTTTTCGGCATTTAATTAGCAAGGGACTGGAAGGTGAAGTATATTTTTCAATATTTAGAGCCATAGTACTCAAGGGAGAGCAAGGTGTTGAAAGGAGAAAGTTTAGAAAACCGTGGAAGGATCATATATGCAAGCTTAGAGCTCACCGGCGACTTAACCCTTTGTCTGCTACCGTAGTGGTCAAGGTCTTTTGGCATTAGAAATGCGAATCACCTGAGTCTACGGCATGTCCGAAAAAACTGTTGACAAATTAACTCAATAGGTCGTTAACAAAAATGGTTAACAAAAAAATGGTAAAAATAGAACTTACCGTGATGGGGATTCATCGTTGCAGCGTTGGGTGAAAGCTGCCGACACCGTGCAAATCAGCAACACATGTGACCATATTGTCACACACGCTGAGACAGTCACAATAGTCGATAAAATAAAATCACTCAGGCAGGCAATTGGTGAGGGAACAAACAAAACTGGCTCATTCAATGAGTTTCAACGTCGCAAATGCTTAGTGTGGAAGTTTACCGTGACTTAACTTTTTGTCGGTTCCGACAGCATGAAGTAACAAGTTACTTTACGCTTGTTCGGACATGCCGTAGACTCAGGTGATTCGCATTTCTAATGCCAAAAGACCTTGACCACTACGGTAGCAGACAAAGGGTTAAGTCGCCGGTGAGCTCTAAGCTTGCATATATGATCCTTCCACGCTTTTCTAAACTTTCTCCTTTCAACACCTTGCTCTCCCTTGAGTACTATGGCTCTAAATATTGAAAAATATACTTCACCTTCCAGTCCCTTGCTAATTAAATGCCGAAAAAACTGTTGACAAATTAACTCAATAGGTCGTTAACAAAAATGGTTAACAAAAAAATGGTAAAAATAGAACTTACCGTGATGGGGATTCATCGTTGCAGCGTTGGGTGAAAGCTGCCGACACCGTGCAAATCAGCAACACATGTGACCATATTGTCACACACGCTGAGACAGTCACAATAGTCGATAAAATAAAATCACTCAGGCAGGCAATTGGTGAGGGAACAAACAAAACTGGCTCATTCAATGAGTTTCAACGTCGCAAATGCTTAGTGTGGAAGTTTACCGTGACTTAACTTTTTGTCGGTTCCGACAGCATGAAGTAACAAGTTACTTTACGCTTGTTCGGACATGCCGTAGACTCAGGTGATTCGCATTTCTAATGCCAAAAGACCTTGACCACTACGGTAGCAGACAAAGGGTTAAGTCGCCGGTGAGCTCTAAGCTTGCATATATGATCCTTCCACGCTTTTCTAAACTTTCTCCTTTCAACACCTTGCTCTCCCTTGAGTACTATGGCTCTAAATATTGAAAAATATACTTCACCTTCCAGTCCCTTGCTAATTAAATGCCGAAAAAACTGTTGACTAATCGACGGTAAGGCTATAAAACCAACTCTATCCTATCATAGTAAAAATGATTATTTTGGTGGGTTTCTTGACGATGGCTCAAACAAATCGTGTGAGGAAAATGAACCGCAATTTTATAAACGATTCACTCTTGCTCAGAGTATACAAGCAACAGAGAAACCGAAAGACTGCTAATCCTCCTGCACCCCGGTAAAAGTCAAGTGGGAGGCACTCCAACCTTTGCGGGTTGAACTCATCATAAAGGAAACGCTTCCAATATCAGTCGTCCCCTATGAACTGAATCCGCTCGAGTTGCCGGTACAGATCAAGGAAGGGTTTTCTGAAGATTGGATTCTGCTGAAGCAAAATCAAAGATTTTGTCAACACGGCCGCAATTGTTCAAACGGTGCGGGTAAGCTCGATAACGAATAAATGTAAAAAAATCATTACTGACTTCCGCTCATTACAGTATCGTCCCTACTGGGCTACCGACCAACAATTGTTCTTGCTGTCTGAAAAGTCGACCGGACTCGCTCGTTCAAGTGTACTCCGCGCTGATTGTGGTCCTCAACGAAATGTTACACCTGTTCTACGCTTGCATGAGAATTTTAATCGTACTGAAACGGAAAGAGTCAACGTCTATCTGCTTCCAGTGTGCGGAAATGAGATTTCAGCTCGCCGGATGCCACACGGCCACAGCTCCTTGTAACAGATGGAATCAGCAACGTATCAATGATTATTAGAATAAATATTAGTATGTAGATAATAAAATTCCTTTAAAAACTTCAATGGATGTTATCCATATCAAAGGGGAATTGGAATTTGTCTGTCCAGAGGTTCATCAATTATTCCACACGCCTCTTACCCATTGTATGCTCATTTAAAATAAAATTATGCCCAGTTACATATTCACTCAGCTTTTGAAAGCAGGTAACATTCAATCATTTTTCTTTGGTTTATATCTTCATCTGTACCCGTAAAACCAATATATTCCGCATTTATTTAGTCACAATGACTTCTGCGTTCTGTAATGTATGGTAATAATTAGATATTGTTTGTAGAATATTTTTACAACTGATCGGTGCCCTGTTGTGAAGATTTTGATAGCTTCTCGTAATTCATTAATGCCGGAATTGCTATAAATGTTCATCTACGCCTGACATATATAATCTGAGTTGCTCCAGCAGTATCTTCCTTCGACAAAAGTAGAGCGCAATTCGACTTCTTCCGGGTTTGTCAATCCGAGTAATATCATCGCAAGCAGAGTTGGAGTAGATGGTAGCCGTGATTGGAGTAGCTAGAAATCGAGTACAAATTTTTACGATCGCTTCAACAGTGTTAATTTACGATTTTGGAAGCGGATCGGTTCACGGTATGGGCAGCGGCAGTTTATTCTTCTGGATTACCCATAAGTCGTATCTTGATCGCTGGAAATAGTAGAAACATTAGCGCACTAATCACAGAATTTCGATCCTATCCAAGTTTAGTGATTTTTACCTAGACTTGTATTACCTATTTTAAAACGCAAGATTTGTGTTGTTGTCGTATATTTGTTTTCCCTTGCGTAACCATGGTATACAATAGGTTATTTGGAAAAATAACAAGACTGTTCGGTGTTGCTAGTTTCATGCATTTTTTAACCAAAAGTCATATTTGACAGTACCAGTTACCTGAGTCACTGAGGGGTAGTCCGATTTGCGATACAGTTTTGGAACACCAGTGACTACTCGAGTCGTTGTTAACAGCATACATGGGCCTTTTGCCGCACTTAAGCAGAGTGCTGGGAAGGTTTTCCGATTCCCAAATGGATTCTACCAAGGCTGTGACTAAAATAATAACGGACTCTTCGCCACATTATGACGTAGTGCTGGAAAGGTTTTCCGCGGCTCAGGCGGAACGATATACATCGGAAACAACTCAGCGGGCCCTTCGCCACACTCGAGAGGTTTTATTTGAGATGTTGTTTATCTATCTGATCTTATTTTAAAAATAGTTGCTAGGTTACACTGACCGTTTTACTTTTAATGCTACAAATAGTAGTAATATTCTCAATATTTAAACTAAAATAAAATGAGTTAAACAAAAATGACCTCTGAGATTTTTTCATAAAATATACTATCAATTGTGATCTTTTGAATGCAAAAAGAAGAAATCAATTTCACTTGCTCCATTTTAAGATATCAACATTTGAAAAGGTTGTGTTTTTTGCTAAAAATGGTCATAACTTTTGAACTAAATGAGCTATCTTAAATAGGTCTATATAAATAATATTCGTCTCAATAACCTCTAAAAGTTTTGTGAAGACGCTATTAACGGAAAAAAAATATTTAAAAAGTTATAACGAAAAAACTGATTTTGTTAGGGATGCCCTATCACACAACATTTTAATAGCTCTAAAATTAAAACCATTAAAGTTACAAATATGATGTCCTCAGCAAAGTTGCTTGAAAAAGGTTGTGCTACAATTTTGCGGAACACTTCATTGTTCTATCTCTTCTTATTTCGAAAATAATTTTCAGATCGTACAAACAATAAGGACCACCCTGATGCTAATCTCAAAAGATACCCCAATTGACACAGATTATTTGTTCCGAAGACATGAAATCTCTAGAACCAGTAGTTTAGTCACAAATGTTTTTGTCATCCTAAATTCTGGATTCGGACCACTGTGCATTGGTCAGACCAATCCTTGAGTTGGCTCGCCAGTTTGGAATCCGCATCACCTAACTTGGTGTTTAAAATTGGAAACAGTACAGAAAATGTTCGTAGGCTTAGCTCTTAAAAACTTGTCTTGGCGTGACCCGCAAAATTTACCACCGTATCGTGACCGTAGCCAGCTGCTCAATTTTGAGACATTAGAATATCGCCGTAGTATCCAGCAAGCTACTACCTTGGTGAAAATTTTAAATGGAGAATGTGATGCGCCTGAATTGCTGTCCCGCTTAGATTTCCGAGTAGCGAGGAGAACACGAGATATTATTATTATTGTCGAGGTTCCATCAGACATCTTTTGGATTCCATGAACTGCTGTCTTCAATGATTGAAACCTTTTCTCGTGCTAATTGTGCCTTTCAGTTTGGTGACTCCTCAAAAATATTTGCAAGCAATATAAGAAGATTGTGTTTACTGTGATGATTATATGTATTTGTAATAAAAACCTGACATGTAATTTTACTTAATTTTGTACATTTAACCTTACGAAAAGATAGTGGTTTTTACACCCATTAGAGGGTGGCGCCTTGTAGGAGGAGGCCAACTCGTACGGACTGTTTCTCACCCAAATCATTTGAACTATAATGTGCGATGATAAATAAATAAATAAATAAATAACTGTCCCATGTGCTATGGGATTCCCAATACACACGATACAATTATGCGTGGAGTGGCAATATAGTTGCTTCTATGCTAAAAAGTTACAAACATTTTTTTTGAAAATTAGTCTATTGAATGGTTTTACAGTTAACTCTCTCTATGTCGATATTGAAGGGACCATCGACATAGGGAGAGATCGACATATAGAACACAATGATTTTCTTTGAGACAACTTTTCCTTCAGGACATCATAATGCATGCCGGGAAATACAGATAGATGCTCGTATTGGGGGAGTAGGGTAGTAGACGACGAGGTAAAGTGCACTCGCACTGCAAAACATCAAGTTTGCTGTTTGAGAAGGAATCCCTTATTTGCAGTTTATCATTCTGCCCCACATGTAGAGGAACATGGGGAGACTTGACCAGGTTTTCAGCTAAATTTGCATAAATCTCTAAAAAGTTTTCAATCCTTCCAAAGTCATTGAGATATAATGTAAAAGGTATTATTCGTGTTCAAATTTTTTGCGGAATTTTTACTTTACTTTTTCAAAAGTTATAAAAGTTTGTCTGAGATCGTTTTTTTTGTAAAGTCTCCCCACTGCGGGGAGACTTGACCAAGGCCTGGGGAGACGACCAAGAGAATTTTGAAAAATCAGAACAAAAAATGATATAAATAATACTGTAATCCTTTTTTCCATATTGTCGAGGTCATTAGATAGCAGTAAAAAATATAAAAGGGTTGAATTTCATAAATTTCGACTGTATTTAATGTATTTCATTTTAAGGATTAACTGTACTGCTTACATTGCATATTAACACGTCACGAAATCAGCCATATTACTACTAACTTTGTTTACTAGTACAAAAATATATAGACTGATGTTTGATGTGGGATTTTTTGTGATGTGATTAAAACTAACAGCAGGTACGACAGCATAGTAAATATCAGAAAATTTTTTATCTTTCTTCGGCTTATTGCCACTTGGTCATGTCTCCCCATAAAATCTTGGTCAAGTCTCCCCAACTTTTTGCGTTCAATCCCGTGCAAATTTTAGTAATAACTATTTCAATGTTCCGATTTATGTAAAATCATTTCACTAGTTCATAAAGTATAAAATAATGTATGAGTACTTTAGAAGTAATTATTAGGCGAGTAGATATGTCCATACAATGTTTGATACAAAATTACATCATTTAACGCAAATTTATTGAATACGGAATCTTTTCTACAAGGAAAGAATTTTTCATTCAAAACTTTTAAAATTACCTTGACGTACCGAAACTAGTACAAAAATATTTTTGAAATTTTTTTAAGGCCCTAATAGAACACGTCATAGCTAATAATAGAATTCTGCACTTGGTCAAGTCTCTCCATGTTCCCCTAATTGAAATTGTTTTGACCACGAAAGAATGATTTCCGTGCTACAGATGGCTGCATTTTAAATATTTTTATAGCACGTTAAAGTTAAAATTTTGAACCTAAAAATGCATAATTTCTAGACAACCTCAATATATGCAGATTAAGATGAAAGTCTCGTAGGAAAACATGTTGAATATCCCCTTTACTTCAAATCATGTCTTTACTGCCCCTACATGCAGAATAGGACTTAACGCCCTGATCGCCAATTTTTATTTCATTATGTATATGCATTGTGATATCCCGAGAGAAAAAAACACATCGACATAGAGAGAGAATAATGCAGGCAAATATAAAGCTAAGTACATCGAGATAGGGAGATATCAAGATAGAGACAATATCGACATAGAGGAGTTTTTATACATGCGATCTGAAGGGACTTACGAAATAATCGAGATAGAGAAAAATATCGACATAGAGAATATCGACATAGAGAGAGTTTACTGTATATTCATCCTACGTGCGGGGCCCCCAAAATCGAGGGGCCCCTGGCCCAGGCCAAGTGTGCCCATGCGTAAAGACGGTACTGTCTATAAGTCCGTCGAAGAATTTATGAAATTTAAAGATATAAATTTTCTGTTTCATATTAAATTTGAAGGGATCGATAGAAGCTGATTTTTGAATCATGTGTGTTTCTGTTATATTAGTTACTTTTATTCGTGTTTCTTCTTTGCAATTTTGTATATTGACATGCTCTGGGGAAATATAATTTTTGTTCGCTCCGGTATCGATCAAAAATTTCATTTCACCTTTGGATGTCATAATTGTTATATATGGAATAAAGTCGTTATTTTTTATTTGTTTCTTTCTAGTTGCTGTACCACGAGAAAATTTAGCTCGTCATCGACGAAGTAACCGTCGCCTTCGGAGTCAATTTCAACGTCGTTTGTGCCTGTCTGTCTTATTTATTTCTTCTCTTGATTTCGCTGTTCTCATGGAAACGTCATCATCATGACTAGGTTTGAAAATTTTAAATTTGCCTGATCCATTGAATTTATTTTGCTGGTTAAATGGACCTGTCTGTTTGTTTTGTGGAGCCTGCTTTTTGTCTATTTTCGAATTCTCTCCGTGGGGCGAGTTTCTATAATCGTATGCTCAATTGGTTTTTAACGATTCGGGTTTAACAAACATGGAAGAAATTTCGGAAAAATCAAAAAACCTTCAATCCGTAGTTAAAATCGAGCTAAATAAACGAAAAGATAAATACGAACAACGAAACCGAAACAACGAAAAACCCAAACAATTCAAACAAGGCGAAACTAAATACACCAAAATCGCACAACGAATAACTAAGGACAAAACCCCCTACAAAATAACAACTATTAAAAACGATAACGAACTAGCGTTGAAAGATGTCAACGACACCAAAATACACAAAAACAGAAAAAAAAAGCTTTTAATCCATCTAACAGTATGATGAGACATTTCTTATTACTCTTATCACTCTCTTCGAATATTATATCGTTTGAGAACATTTAGAACTTGATGCTTCGCGATGTTTTTGATAACACATACTACATGGGATAGTGGTAAGACTCAGAGAATCGCTCAAATCAGCATAGGACAACATCAGTGCTAGAAATCTCAAACCAAATCAATGGGAAAGCGTAAAAATGGTCCATAAAATAGACATACAAACGAATTATTGCTAATGCTCTGTTAATAAAATATCCAAATTCCTCAATAAATGCATTGTGGTGGGAAAACTGAATTTTCCTAAAAGGGGTAATGTATATTGTACTGAGCCAAACAATCGATTTTTTTTGAATCGATTTGAAGTTTATACTTTACTCAAATTTCCAACGCGACTGAGAACTAAGAAATCAACGCTTTTTCTTAAAAAAGCGATACTAGCAGTGATACCATGCAAAGAAAATCTACAGTGAATATTTCCAGACTTGGTTTTATTTCCTATTTAAGAACCATTGTGTTTTTACATTTCTTATAAAAGAAATGTATAGAATTCGCTCAAACTTTCGTATATACCAATCGACTCAGCTCGACGATTTGGGACAATGTCTGTATGTGTGTGTGTGTGTCTGTGTGTCTGTGTGTGTGTATGTAACGGACAAATTCTCATTCGTTTTTCTCAGCAATGGCTGAACCGATCTTATCCAAACCAATTTTAAATGAAAGAACTAAACAACAGTATGAACGCTATTAATTTCTATGCTATATTTCACCCTAAGGAGGAAATTTTGGTAAAAACCAAAATTTCTCACTAGGGTGAAAATTTGTTGGTAAAAACCAGTCTTTGTACAGGAGAGCACAAATCCTTATTTCATACTATGTTGCGTTTCGGCTTCGCCTCATCAGGAACCGACACTAACACATTGTCGGAATAGATTAGCGCCGGCTTGACGCAAATCCCTTAAAACTAAAACACACTATGTGTTTCAATCAAACGACTGATCAAACGTGATGTCCCGTTCGAGCAGAAGTTCTGTTTATGCCGATGAGACACAAGTGAAGCCGAAACTTGTCTTGGCTTAGCAGGCCTATGCGAAAGCACTATGCTATATTTCACCCTAAGGAGGAAATTTTGGTAAAAACCAAAATTTCTCACTAGGGTGAAAATTTGTTGGTAAAAACCAGTCTTTGTACAGGAGGGCACAAATCCTTATTTCATACTATCTTGCGTTTCGGCTTCGCCTCATCAGAAACCGACACTAACACATTGTCGGAATAGATTAGCGCCGGCTTGACGCAAATCCCTTAAAACTAAAACACACTATGTGTTTCAATCAAACGACTGATCAAACGTGATGTCCCGTTCGAGCAGAAGTTCTGTTTATGCCGATGAGACACAAGTGAAGCCGAAACTTGTCTTGGCTTAGCAGGCCTATGCGAAAGCACTATGCTATATTTCACCCTAAGGAGGAAATTTTGGTAAAAACCAAAATTTCTCACTAGGGTGAAAATTTGTTGGTAAAAACCAGTCTTTGTACAGGAGGGCACAAATCCTTATTTCATACTATGTTGCGTTTCGGCTTCGCCTCATCAGAAACCGACACTAACACATTGTCGGAATAGATTAGCGCCGGCTTGACGCAAATCCCTTAAAACTAAAACACACTATGTGTTTCAATCAAACGACTGATCAAACGTGATGTCCCGTTCGAGCAGAAGTTCTGTTTATGCATTATTTTATACTATGTTGCGTTTCGGCTTCGCCTCATCAGAAACCGACACTAACACATTGTCGGAATAGATTAGCGCCGGCTTGACGCAAATCCCTTAAAACTAAAACACACTATGTGTTTCAATCAAACGACTGATCAAACGTGATGTCCCGTTCGAGCAGAAGTTCTGTTTATGCCGATGAGACACAAGTGAAGCCGAAACTTGTCTTGGCTTAGCAGGCCTATGCGAAAGCACTATGCTATATTTCACCCTAAGGAGGAAATTTTGGTAAAAACCAAAATTTCTCACTAGGGTGAAAATTTGTTGGTAAAAACCAGTCTTTGTACAGGAGGGCACAAATCCTTATTTCATTCTATGTTGCGTTTCGGCTTCGCCTCATCAGAAACCGACACTAACACATTGTCGGAATAGATTAGCGCCGGCTTGACGCAAATCCCTTAAAACTAAAACACACTATGTGTTTCAATCAAACGACTGATCAAACGTGATGTCCCGTTCGAGCAGAAGTTCTGTTTATGCCAATGAGACACAAGTGAAGCCGAAACTTGTCTTGGCTTAGCAGGCCTATGCGATAGCACTATGCTATATTTCACCCTAAGGAGGAAATTTTGGTAAAAACCAAAATTTCTCACTAGGGTGAAAATTTGTTGGTAAAAACCAGTCTTTGTACAGGAGGGCACAAATCCTTATTTCATACTATGTTGCGTTTCGGCTTCGCCTCATCGGCATAAACAGAACTTCTGCTCGAACGGGACATCACGTTTGATCAGTCGTTTGATTGAAACACATAGTATGTTTTAGTTTTAAGGGATTTGCGTCAAGCCGGCGCTAATCTATTCCGACAATGTGTTAGTGTCGGTTTCTGATGAGGCGAAGCCGAAACGCAACATAGTATGAAATAAGGATTTGTGCCCTCCTGTACAAAGACTGGTTTTTACCAACAAATTTTCACCCTAGTGAGAAATTTTGGTTTTTACCAAAATTTCCTCCTTAGGGTGAAATATAGCATAGTGCTTTCGCATAGGCCTGCTAAGCCAAGACAAGTTGCGGCTTCACTTGTGTCTCATCGGCATAAACAGAACTTCTGCTCGAACGGGACATCACGTTTGATCAGTCGTTTGATTGAAACACATAGTCTGTTTTAGTTTTAAGGGATTTGCGTCAAGCCGGCGCTAATCTATTCCGACAATGTGTTAGTGTCGGTTTCTGATGAGGCGAAGCCGAAACGCAACATAGTATGCTATTAATTTGTTTTTGATTCTGATGTTTAGTTTCCAAGATATGAATGTTTGAATGTGTAAAAATGGCATTTTTTGCCGTTTTTTTAGATTATCAGCCGATATTGACAACATAGATTAACAATTTATATGTTTTTAGACAGCTTTAACGAATACCTTTCGAACAAGCTATAGATTGTTAAAATCGGACTATTATCAAAAGAGATATTTAACATTAAATGCGGACGAAAGATTTTTATCATTTCATATTGCCAGAAATATGACCAAAAACATGTAATCTATTATTAACGCCAAAACGGATTATTTTAGGTCAATAGTATCTTCGGAGAATTTAATGGAGGTAATATGCCCTTTCTTTTGGTATTGCACTTTTGCTGATTAATCCCCCTATGAGTGAGATATTTTCACAAATTTTCTTGGAAGTGATTATATCGAAATGATGTCTTCAGCAAATTTGTAGCTCTTACCTTTGCGAATAACTTTACTAAAGACTTTAAATATCTATTTTGGATACTTTAAAAGTTATGGCTTGTTGTTTGTTGATTACTCTTTGTTGCCTATTTATTGTTCAATATAGTAATAATCCATTGAAATAAGCTAAACATTATTTCGATAAAACGAATTTTGTATTTCATTTTACAATCTACAACCGCTAGAAATAATTATCGAACACTTCCAATTTGTTTGGAAGGAACTTGATAACTTATCAGTACAAAAATGTTCATTTGTGCGAACCTTCTGACTGCAAATTTTTCTAACTTATAACCATCGGATCGATCTGAAACATATCGGAAAATGAAAAGCGAAAAAAAAACTCCAAGCAACGGCGTAGCCAAGAGAAGGTTTTGGGGTTTAACACCATACAAACCAACCCCCCCCCCCCAGAACACCCAAAAAAATATTGGATTGAAGTTGAAAATTTATTGATGCAGGCTGATTTAATTCAATATTACAATAACAATTATCTGATCCGTAGATTGATAACCTGTTGTCGTAAACATCATTAGGACTTTTGATAAATTGTCGGAATGGGGTCCTGATATGTAACTGATCTATTGGTCTTGATTTCACAGTTGTCTAATAGCATCAATATCAAATTCCTGCCTGAAAACATTTCAATAGAAAATTCCAGAGTTCTGTAATCAATCATGATCCTCAGATTTATTTTCAAATTGAGCTCGCTTTAATAAGGGTCTTAATTTAATAGGAAGCGAAGTTAAAATTGATTTAATGTCTATGAAACATAGAACAGCTCACCAAGAAAAATGCATAACTTTCAACATTTGCTAAAAATGTTTTTGCCTTTCTCATTCACTCTAAAATTCGTCAATCTAATCCCGACCCGGAGAGCCGAGTGTCATATGCCAATCGACTGAGTTCGTCGAGATCGGAAAATGTCTGTGTGTATGTGGAAAAAAATGTGACCTCTGTTTCTCAGAGATAGCTGGACCGATTTGCGCAAAGTTAGTTTCAAATGAAAGGTACAACCTTCCCATCGGCTGCTATTGAATTTTTTTATTGATTGGACTTCCGGTTCCGGAGTTACGAGTTCAAGAGTGCAATCACACAGCAAATTCCCATAAAAAATTAAATTAAAAATTTTCAAAATCAAAGTTGTATTTTTGATGCCAAATGACTTTAAAATGCATGAAACATTGAGATGTTTGACAAAAATTGACTTCTTTGGACTTTGGTACATTTTTGCCTTTCTCATATAGAAAGGTTATGCAATCACTCCAAAAATCGTCAATCATACCGGCCCGGAGGGAGTATGCAGTGAGGGGTTGCTACTTTAAAATTAAAACTAGTTTAAAATTCCTTAAGTTGAAAATTTTCGGCAGGACCTGAACCTCCCGGATCTTTCTCTATGATCCGCCGCTGGTTTCAAGCGATGTTTCAGTATCACATAGCATCTCAAGATCGTGGCTGTTGATCCATTGTATGTATGTGCAAATCGTACTGAACATGTAATATTCATTTCCACCATTGTATTGAACATAACCAGGAATCGTAGTCTGGATTAATGAGACAAGCACAATTGCACCACTAGGTGGATTAAAACAGGTTTTTATTTTGGGAATGCGTCGAGTTGAGACGAAAACGTAATATGATTAATAACGAGGATAACACTTTCCGAATGTAGAGAGAAATTTATGAAAAAATACGATTTCCATTCGACTCTAGCAGGTCCTGATCGATTTTGATGAGCATTTGATTTTTGTTGTATGACCAATTATATGTATAGGTCAAATGTTTAAAATCAGTAATTAAAGGTCAAGATAGCATCATTTTGAAACCGCCAATTTCGGAGGTTTAGTATCTTCGATGAGTTTTACAAACGTTAAACAGCGCATCATTTGATGAAATAATTTTGACGGTATATCGTCAAAGAAGTATTTATGGTGAATTTTCTCAGGTTAATATTCATGACTACAATAAAGTCTCAACAAATTCGCTAAAGACACGAACTCTGTTACTATTTTCTGAAAAATTAATTCTGCATAATTTTAAAACTTCAAAAATTACGGTTTCGGAATTATGCCGTTTGGACAGTATGATCGATTTTCACCAAACCCCCACCAAACCGAATTTCTGGCTACGCCGTTGATTTCAAGTTAGTAGAAACAAAGTCGTTCTACACTCGTTCAAAAGAAACTTCTTCGAATGCTGAATATCTAATATAACGCATTGAAACCCCGATTTTATCAGCCAAATATGAACATATGTTTGATGGGCTCTAGCAGACGAACAAGACTGAATTCGAGTAAATCCTTTCTTGAGCATGTTTTCCTTATCATGAAGATGGAAATATGCAAAATAAAAAGTTCATCATAATCAGAAATAGTTATCAGACCACATCAAGGGACGGGAAGAATATTTTAACAGCTTCAGTTTATTATAAAGAAAAAAAATTGCCCGATTTAGTCAATGTCCCCATTTTGTCAGCCTAAAATACACCATGAGACTGATAAAAATGGGTCTTTATTGTATGTATTATTCGCTGTGTTTCACATTAATAGGTGATTTCATTTTTGGGGATTTTTTATTGCATCGAACTACAACAATTTTTAGGTAGCTTTCAAGCGGTTATTTTATAGACTTCTTCCAAAATTTGGCGAACCTATTCCAATTCGTATACCAATTAATTGGTATACTTAAGGGTTTATATGTTGCAGATAGAGAAAATACTGAAATTTTCAGTTTTTTTCCTACACAATATTACGAAAGCTTATTAAACAATTTTTCCTAATAAGTTTGTGAAAATTATAAACTATTTGAAATTTTTTAATAGTTTTATTTTTTATTTAACCGTGATTTTTTTAATAAATAGTGACCATCGCCTCACAACGTAGTCTATTTTTCATGGCTTTCGGTGAACACGATCTCTCGAATTGCTGAACTGAAAATTATGGAATAGAAATTAATTTTTAGTATTCTTTACAGACCCGCTGGTGCCCTAAGACGATTTCGCTAGATTTTCAGAGCACTGTGCACCCATTGCATTAACGCAAGTGACGGAAGGTTATCGAAAAGTTTCGTGAAAATGAAAATTCCAGTAATGATGATAATTTTCCCAAACGGTTCGTTTTCGTGAGGTTTTTATTTGTTCTTTGGCATTAGGATTAGCGATAATAATTAAAATCAAGGATACTACTGGGAAGTCACCTTTAGAAAAAGTCGATTTTTTCGCTTTCCCATTGATTTGGTTTGAGATTTCTAGCACTGATGTTGTCCTATGCTGATTTGAGCGATTCTCTGAGTCCTGCCACTATCCCATGTAGTATGCGTTATCAAAAACATCGCGAAGCATCAAGTTCTAAATGTTCTCAAACGATATAATATCCGAAGAGAGTGATAAGAGATATAGGAAATGTCTCATCACACTGTTAGGTGGATTAAAAACGTTTTTACATCCTAGATTGCATGATTCAGTGATCGAAACCCAAAACTTCATGAAGTATTTGAAATTATTAAATTAAAATTTATGTTTGCTATTCAAATTGACAAAATGATAGTATGTATAGTATATAGTCCCTTTGGCGATTGTTTACTTTTTCGGTCCCACCTATCAGCATTGAAGTATCGCCCTTACGTTTTTTTACAATACCAATTTTACAATTTGTGGGAGTTTGGTGAAAATCGATCTTACTGTCCAAACGGCATAATTCCGAAACCGTAATTTTTGAAGTTATAAAATTATGCAGAATTAATTTTTCAGAAAATAGTAACAGAGTTTTCGTGTCTTTATCGAATTTGTTGAAACTTTATTGTAGTCATTAATATTAACCTGAGAAAATCCACCATAAATACTTCTTGGACGATATACCGTCAAAATTATTTTATCAAATGATGCGCTGTTTAAAGTTTGTAAAACTCATCGAAGATACTAAACCTCCGAAATTGGCGGTTTCAGAATGATGCTATCTTGACCTTAAATTACCGTTTTTGAGCATTTGACCTATACATATAATTGGCCATACAACAAAAATCAAATGCTCATCAAAATCGATCAGGACCTGCTAGAGTCGAATGGAAATCGTCATTTTTCATAAATTTCTCTCTACATTCGGAAAGTGTTATCCTCGTTATTAATCATATTACGTTTTCATCTCAACTCGACGCATTCCCAAAATAAAAACCTGTTTTAATCCACCTAGTGGTGCAATTGTGCTTTTCTCATTTGTCCAGACTACGATTCCATGGCTGGTTATGTTCTTATCAAATTCCGCAACTTTTCATATATAAATTATGATAGGAATCCCGCGGCGACTAATTAAGTGCCTCTGGGGGTCGCTTTTTGCCCATTGTAAGAACAGGGCTGTGCAAATTCTTCGCATCGTTATGCGTTACATGCTTGCATTTATCAAATGCAGCCGAATGTCACGAAAAATAAAAATTATGTTTTATGTATTTATCTCCATAAAAAACTAGTGTTTTTCATACGAATACCTTTTAAATACAATTAGGGACGATCCATAAATGACGTAGCATTTTTTGAACGATTTTTAACACCCCCCTCCCCCATCGTAGCATTTCGTCACAAACCTCTAAATGCACCCCCTGGTAAATACGTAGCTTAACGGTGATTCCCCCCCCCCCTTGTCCCCGTAAAACTATTTAAAAATATAAAAAACGATAGTAGTTATTCCCCTTTAAAAAAGCTACGTAGCATGACATGACCCCCTACCCCCCTGTCGTTACACATCATCACATAATACAAAACTCCCCCCTCCCCCATATAATGCTACGTCATTTATGGATGATCCCTTAACTAACGATTCCTTCCATTGCTGTATCGAATAGCGAGGTAATATGATTTTAATGGCAACAACACTTCCAGTCAAACTGCTGTTTTTGTTTATTGCTATCAATTCCTGTTTTATTGTTTTGGGCAAAATTTCTAGGCCATCGATCGCTTCGTGAACTATGTTGCGCTTCTCCAGTTGAAACGCGAGCCGGTGCATTACTTCCGTATTGGCTTGCAGTTGTGTTTCTAGAAGTTGTTGCTATTCAATAAGCTTTTTGAACCCAATCTTGGCCTCCATCAAGTCTTGACATGATTAACAGTATGGTAATAGATACGAGTTGATGTCCACCCTCTTGTCCTTCTTCCGTAGTGATCCTCTCGGAACGGCGGGAGTGTCTAAAGTGCAAATTTCGCAACTCATTATGATTAAAGTACACACACGAAAGCTGAATTAATAAAAAAATAAATGAAATATTTCGCGCGGCGAAATGATAAACGCATGCGAACTTGACGACGACTTGTTGCTAATTGCTACCGATCAATCAGAAAACGAAATCAATCAAACGTTGCGACGAAAAAGACGAAGGCTGGATAAAAATGATGAATAGTAAAACAAATTTGTGTGTCATGAACATAAACGGTAAACATGCATGTCATTGTGGAAATAGACACAGGTGCCGTAGTGACAATAATGTCAAAAGAAGTATATGACTCAGCGCAATGACGGCGCTAGGGGGGGGGGGGGGGGGGGTAGGGGCGAAGGGTGCAGTCCCCCGGGCGCAAATATTAGGGGGCGGCATATGCTGCTCAACATATTTTAATTATTTATTAGTAATTATCAATTATTATTACTTATTTTATTAATATATTATTATTCTTTCTTAATCGCGATAAATATTTGAATTCATATTACTTTGGCGCATGTAGTAGATTAATAGTGTTAACGATCGAAACGACGAATGTAATGTAACAAAACAATGTATATCTGAACCTGAACCTCAAACGTAACGACCTATTTGCGCCAGTCGGATTAGTTTTGAGAACCATTTCACCGGGTTGTCGACCACCAGTTTGGCGACGTAACCAACTCACCACAGCTGCGTATATTTTGCAGTGTGAATGATGGATAGTTCTCCAAAAAACAGTTCCAATTTGTGTTTTCTACGCCATATCCACATGCCCGGTTCCAGCTGCATCTGACCATGGAACCCGAACCCAAAGTACCTGCCAAAATACTGCTCTGCATTTCTCTGCTGGTAATTTCGCCGGCGGTCACCAGTGATCCCTAGTATACGAATTCATCGACCGTCTCGATATGCTTGTCATCAATCATTCTTGATGAGGTGCTTTATGTGTCTTCCTTTGAACCTCTTGCTCTCATGTACTTTGTTTTTGACGCAGTTATTACCAGCTCAATTCATTTTGCTAAAACCTTCAGTCGGACGTGTCTCTCCGCCATCGTCGCAAAGCTGCATGCCACTATATCAACGCGATCAAAGATAAGACAAGAAGAAAGATACCCAACTCCAATGAAAACTTGGAGACTTCATTTCTGCCTGTACTAACTAAATTTTTGCTCACCACAACGCATATACCTTAGCACTCGATCGTATGACATTTATTTATTTATTTGTCACATCTTCCAAAGCAATATTAATCAATAGACAGTTAAGCATATCATCTTGCTGTAATCTTTTCCGAGATTCAAAAGGACTCGATGAAGCCTGTGATACTCCGACGAAGTACATCACTCGATCGATTTTCGCTTTGATCAATCGTGTCAGTGACTCTTCTGTAAGGCTTGCACCAATGAAATCCGTTTAAGATTACTCTAAGAGCTTACTTGCTACGGTGACAAATAATTGCTCCCCTAATCTTGCAGGTGTTCAGAAATGTGATTACTCGGTAGTTGCTGTGAAAGTCTATATTGTAGCATAAGAGAATCGCCCTAAAGCTGCATGTTGCACTTACCTGTTTAACCGATGCTTGATGAATGAATCGATCACAGCAACGATGCTGTGAAAGCCTGACACGATGGCAACCGTCCTGCAGATGGCTTGGAGCTTTCCTGTTTCTTGCCGCCCGTAGGACCAGATTCTCATCCTTGTGAGCCTGCTGTAGAGTATCGCTAGTACCTGATTGATTACGCCAATCGAAAACTTTTTTTGTTTGAGAGACATGACGTTTAATAGTAGGTCCCTCGTCGTCCCCAAGTACCAGATTCCCATTTCTTTGTTCCATGACCGTGTAGCGTTGCATACCAAATCGTGAATCCCCTTTTGTACGTGACTGTCATTCTACTATTACCGTATCTCCTGGATTCAGCTGGCATTTGCACGCCCCTCGGCGAGCATCCTCTCGATGTTTAGATTTAAGCTTCATTTCTTTATATCTTTCATTGACTACACTGTTGTCATAATCAGGCAATTCTCGGTTCAATAGTGGCAGCCTCCGTTTGATCTTTCTTCCGCTCATTATTTCCTCAGGCGGAACTTTCGTCACAGTATGGCATGCTGCATTATGCGCTTGAATAGCCGCTTGTAATTCGTCATCATAATTCGATCCGGCAGAGGCCGCTATAACTCTCAACCATGCCGTTTTGTTGTGGGTGGGTGCGGTGTTGAAAATATTGTTTAAATACCTCTTTCATGGCAGAATTGGCTGTAATCAGCACCATTGAATGGACGCCCGTTGTCGCTTTTTATACTTTCCGGGAATCCCTCTCTTTCAAAGATATCGTCGAGCACTCTTTTAGTATGTTCGAAGCTGGTAGATTTCACTGGACGGGCTATGATATATCGAGAACGATAATCAACTAACACCAAGATGTAAATGCCACCAAACTTAGGACAGCAAGTGTCACATTGTCAAACAACGGGCACCGAGTTTACAACGTAACACATGAGGTGTGTTCTGCCGGTGTCTTCGTCACCTAAGAGATAAATATCATTCAAATTTCGAAAGATTTGACTTCGCGATTCTCGGATGTAAAAGAGATCGTCAAAGTTGATAAAGATAAAATACGCATTGCTTGTTGGTAGTCTCAAACAAGCTAATGCAATTGCTTCTTGCGAGCTTTTTACGCGTGAATATAGAGCGTATATTCTTTCAAATGAAATTGAAATTGATGGGGTCATCACAGAATCGAATTTGACTGTTGATGACTTAATTAAGCATGGAGTTGGTCGTTTCAATGACACCATACTTAAAGACGTAAAGATAATTGAATGCATGCAATTGCATTCAGTATCACACGAAGGAAATAAAAAAATTTATCGACTGTCTGATTCGCTTCGAGTGACTTTCGCTGGGTCTGCGCTGCCCAACTATGTCATTATCGATAAGATTCGTCTCCCTGTTCGCCTTTTTATCCCTCGTGTAATGAATTGCCTTAATTGTAAACAGCTTGGCACGGTGTGGCAAATGTGGGGGTTCTCATCAAGAGGATACATGCAATGAAAATTCAGAAAAATGTTTAATGTGCGGAGAAAACTCGCATGAGCTCCCTGCATGCCCCTGTTTTCCAGTGGAATTGCAGAAGTATCATACCAAAAATTGATTCCATAAAAATTTTACTGCATAATTTAAAATGCGATGCTTTTGCTCTATGTGAAACATGGCTTACCTCAAACATTAATTTCAACTTAAATGATTTCAACATTATTCGCCTAGACCGAGACACCCCGTATGGAGGAGTGCTTCTAGGAATTAAAAAGTGCTATTCTTTCTATAGAATTACCATCCCAATGATTGCTGGCATTGAGGCTGTAGCAGTCCAAACGAATATTACTGGCAAAGACATGTCTATCGCTTCTATATATATACCTCCCAAAGTTCAAATTGGACAACATCAAATTTTTGAGGTAGTGGAATCCATGGCTGCTCCGCGTCTGATACTGAGAGACTTCAACTCGCACGGAGTATTGTGGAGTTCCCTCTACAATGATAATCGATCCTCTTTGATATACAATGTTTGTGACGAATTTAATATGACAGTTTTAAATACTGGCGAAACAACACGCATCCCCAGACCTCCTGTACGTCCAAGTGCATTAGATCTATCTCTGTGCTCGACATCACTTCGGTTAGACTGCACGTGGAAGGTTGTACCTGATCCTCACGGTAGCGATCAAAACCTCAAAATTTTATTTTGGATTTTTCGTGATTTAACATTTTTCTCTATTCCTTAACAGATTGAATAGAATCTTCTCAAAATATTAAGTCCCGAAGACGAGAGTTCAATTTTTTACAGAACTTCAAAGATGAAATAGATGATGAATTCTGAGGAAAATTCTTTTCAAAGCTAAGTTATTCAAATGAATATATCTTTTTAGTTAAGATTCCGATTGGGGACAAACTGGTTTCATTCGAAAGGTTATTCGCTGGACTTATAGCTGCTATTCGATTTAGTCGATACAAGCCTTTCCTCTTGCTCAGACATGAACAACAAATAATACATCGATCAATAGTTTAAAGTTATAATGTTCAAAGTGGCTGTACTTTTTTTTAAACAGTTTGGAAAGATCGCTTGTTGTTCATTATACTTGAAACTTAGTGTACTTTCCGAAAATGAATATCTTGTTTTGCCCCTTTTTGCCCCGAGGTATGATAAAAGGTGATTTTTCATGATACGTCTGAAGGAGACGCATTGTAGCCTTTGACTACCCAGGGTTCGCAATATAATTTATAGATGTGTCATATCATTATCAACAATTGGAAAAATGTGTATTCTGCTAAAAAATTCACCGCACCCAATTATTTGAAAATGAATTTTCGGAAATAGTGCACTTTATATTCGTAAATGTTGAATTTTCGAACCACCCTAAGTGCCAAAATTTTGAGGATTTTAAAAACAAAAAATGAACATCAAATATGAATTCAGCGTCACAAAATTACCCTAATATGAACTTTTCATCAAATTCGGGCCACTTTTGAGGTTTTATCCGACTTTTGTATGGAAGGTGATCACTGTGCGTTGTTTTAATTAACAGTGAATTAGGCCTTACGAATTCAATCAATGTTCCTTATGACTTAACACGAAATATTGATTGGAAAACATCAATTTCCACTTCTCTTGCTTCGACAGAAGAGCTACCCCTATCGAAGAATATGAATTCCTAGCGGGTTTAATTATTGAAGCAGCAGAACAAGCCCAAACGAAATGCAATCCTGGAATGACAATAAATAGACGGCCCCCTAATCCTTGGTGGGACAAAGAGTGCTCTGATGCATATGAAGCTAAACAAGTTGCCTACAAAGAAATTATGAAACAGAAAGGGGGTATACGTGAGAACTTTGAAAATTATTTCATTTTGCAAAACAAAGTTGACAGTATACGTCGTGCCAAAAAGTCTAGTTATTGGAGACGCTTCGTTGATGGCTTGTCAAGAGAAACATCAATGAGTACTCTTTGGAACACAGCCAGAAGAATGAGGAATCGAAACGTGACTAATGAAAGCGAAGATTTTTCGAATCGTTGGATATTTAATTTTGCCAAGAAAATTTGTCCAGATTCTGCTCCTGCGCAGAAAATCATTCGCGATGCTCCCACAAGTAACGATTTCATAGATTCGCCTTTGATAATGATGGAATTTTCAATTGCACTCCTCTCATGCAACAATAATGCTCCGGGACTAGACAAAATTAAATTCAACTTGGTGAAGAATCTGCTTGACCTAGCAAAAAGACGCTTGTTGAATTTATTCAACAAGTTTCTTGAGCAGAATATTGTCCCGCGTGACTGGAGACAAGTGAGAGTTATCGCCATTCCAAAACCGGGAAAACGAGCCTCCGATCATAACTCGTATCGACCGATTGCAATGCTATCCTGCATCAGGAAATTGTTGGAAAAAATTATCCTACGACGTCTCGACAATTGGGTTGAAGCGAACGTCTTGCTCTCAGATACCCAGTTTGGTTTTCGGAGAGGAAAGGAAACGAATGATTGCCTGGCGCTACTTTCGTCAGAAATACAACTCGCTTACGCAAAAAAAGAACAAATGGCGTCTGTGTTCTTAGACATAAAAGGAGCATTCGACTCAGTCTCCATTGATGTTCTCTCGGAGAAGCTACATCAGTGTGGTCTTTCACCGATATTAAATAATTATTTATACAATTTATTGTCAGAAAAGCACATGCATTTTTCATATGGCGATTTGGCGACACTCAGAATAATTTACATGGGCCTCCCACAAGGCTCCTTCTCTATAATTTTTACGTGAATGACATTGATAATTGTATTGTCAGCCCATGCACTCTAAGACAACTTGCAGATGATGGTGTGGTTTCTGCCACAGGACCAAAAGCTATAAATTTACAACAAACATTGCAAGATAGCTTGGATAATTTATCAAGTTGGGCTTTAAAGCTGGGCATCGATTTCTCAACGGAGAAAACAGAGTTGGTCGTTTTCTCAAGGAAGCGTGATCCAGCTCAGCTTCAGCTTCAGTTGGTTGGTAGAACGATAGCCCAAGTCCCGACTTTTAAATACCTTGGAATTTGGTTCGATTCAAAAGGCACATGGGGAGGCCACATTAGGTATCTAATAACGAAATGCCAACAAAGAATAAATTTTCTGCGAACAATAACTGGATCATGGTGGGGTTCTCATCCAAGTGACATGATAAGAGTGTATCAAACAACAATAATTTCAGTAATGGAATATGGGTGCATCTGTTTCCGTTCAGCTGCGAACACTCACATTATTAAACTGGAACGGATACAGTATCGTTGTTTACGAATTGCCTTAGGTTGCATGCAGTCGACCCATACGATGAGTCTTGAAGTACTAGCGAGAGTTCTTTCTTCAAAAGACCGATTCTGGGATCTCCCCTCTCGTTTACTTATTCGATGTGAGGTTATGAACCCAATGGTAATTGAAAATTTTGAAAGACTTGTCGAGCTTCAACCCCAAACCAGATTCATGACAGTGTATTTCAATCACTTGTCACAAGAAATAACGCCTGCTAGGTATGTTCCCACATACGTCAATATACTAGATACTCCTGAATCCACTTTATTCTTCAACACGTTCATGCAAGCAGAGATTCGTGGAATTCCGGATCATCTACGCTCGCGGGAGATCCCTAAAATATTCACAAGTAAATATCAACACATAGACTGCCTAAAAATGTCTTACACTGATGGGTCACGAATCAGCGAGGCCACTGGTTTCGGTATTTTCAACAATAATTTTTCAATTTCTCTCAAACTTGCAGAACCCGCCTCTGTTTATATAGCGAAACTAGCAGCAGTTCACTCTAGTTTGCAAATAATTAATACTTTACCCCCGAACCATTACTTTATCCTCACTGATAGTCTAAGCACAATTGCAGCTCTACGCTCAAAGAGGATTGATAATCACGATCCATTCTTTTTGGGGAAGATACGAGAATCTCTGAGTAACCTAACAAGAAAATGTTATAAATTTACCCTAGTGTGGCCCCGCCCATTGCTCTATTGCGGGCATTGAGAAAGCTGATAATTTAGCCAAGATTGGTGCACTAGATGGTGAAATATATGAAAGACCCATCGCTTACAATGAATTTTATAGCGCTTCTCGACAGAGGACACTTGCTAGTTGGCAAACATCTTGGGACAATGGAGATATGGGACGATGGCTACACTCAATTATCCCTAAAGTATCAACGAAGGCGAACCATGCCTTGGATTGGATGTAAGTCGGGACTTCATCCGTGTGATGTCTAGGCTCATGTCCAGTCATTATACTTTAGATGCGCATCTCCGTCGTATTGGGCTCGCTGAGGGTAATCATTGTGCTTGTGGAGAGGGTTACCATGACATTGAGCATGTTGTTTGGTCCTGCACTGAATATCGTAAAGCCAGATCACAATTAGTAGATTCTTTACAAGTCCGAGGAAGACCAATCCATGTTCCTGTTAGAGACATCCTGGCGTATCGCGATCCTCTATACATGGAACTTATCTATCATTTTCTAAAAACAGCGTCTGTCAAAATTTAATTAAATTCATATCCTCATACTCTCATCCAAGGCTAATCATTCACCAATTTAAGGTTTCCTAGAATATTCAGTTTTTAAATTTAGGCAATAACAGAATTTTACACCCATAAATACACCCAAAAATACTAGATCATAATGAATTACAACAATGTAAGGAAAAAAGCAAACAATAAAGTGATTTCAGTGTTAGTTTTAGACCAATTACTAGTATAGTTAAAATTAGTCTTAAGGATTTTTGTAACGTTCTATGTAAAAAAAGAAACAGGCGTAAAAAGCTTTTGCAAATGCCGTGTCAAATAAACGTATGGAAAAAAAGATGTAAATGCCACCAAACTTGGCATACGGCCCATTGAAGTCAATCGCAATGGTATCCCAAGCAGTCCACAGTGAGCAAAAAGCGACCCCTAGAGGCACTTAATTAGTTGCCGCGGGATTCCTATCATAATTTATATATGAAAAGTTGCGGAATATGATAAAAAATCAAACGCACCTAGTTTGGTCCACTGCACGCATCTGTGGCCAGAGCTACGGGGGTTTGAGTACCCGGAGAACTCCCGGTATTAGGCAAAAAGATATTTCTAGAGGCACTCAATTAGTTGCCGCGGGATTTCTATCATAATTTATATATGAAAAGTTGCAGAATTTGATTGGAAATCAAACGCAACTGGTTTGGTCTACTGCATGCATCTGTGGCCAGAGTCACGGGGTTTTTAGTATCCGGAGTATTCCGGTATTAGACAAAAAGTGATTCCTAGAGGTACTCAATTAGTCGCCGCGAGATTTCTATCATAATATACATACGAAAAGTTGCGAAATTTTAAAAGAAATCAAATGCAACTGGTTCGGTCCCCTGCACGCATCTGTGGCCAGAGTCACGGGGGTTTGAGTACCCGGAGTATTCCGGTATTAGACAAAAAGTGATTCCCAGAGGCACTCAATTAGTCGCCGCCGGATTTCTATCATAATTTATATATGAAAAGTTGCGGAATTTGATAAGAAATCAAACGCAACTGGTTTGGTCCACTGCACGCATCTATGGCCAGAGTCACGGGGGTTTGAGTACCCGGAGTATTCCGGTATTAGACAAAAAGTGATTCCTAGAGGCACTCAATTAGTTGCCGCGAGATTTCTATCATAATTTATATATGAAAAGTTGCGGAATTTGATAAGAAATCAAACGCAATTGGTTTGGTCCACTGCACGCATCTGTGGCCAGAGCTACGGTGGTTTGAGTACCCGGAGAACTCCCGGTATTAGGCAAAAAGATATTTCTAGAGGCACTCAATTAGTTGCCGCGGAATTTTTATCATAATTTATATATGAAAAGTTGCAGAATTTGATAGCAAATCAAACGCAACTGGTTTGGTCCACTGCATGCATCTGTGGCCAGAGTCACGGGGATTTTAGTATCCGGAGTATTCCGGTATTAGACAAAACGTGATTCCTAGAGGCACTCAATTAGTCGCTGCGAGATTTCTATCATAATTTATACATGAAAAGTTGCGGAATTTGATAAGAAATCAAACGCACCTAGTTTGATCTACTGCAGGCATCTGTGGCCAGAACTACGGGGATTTGAGTACCCGGAGAACCCGCGGTATTAGGCAAAAAGTGATTTCCAGAGGCACTTAACTGATCGCCGTAGGTTTCCTATCATAATTTATATATAAAAAGTTGCGTAATTTGATAAGAAATCAAACGCACCTAGTTCGATCCAGCTACAGGGGTTTGAGTATCCGGAGTATTCCGGTATTAGACAAAAAGTGATTTCCAGAGGCACTCAACTGATCGCCGCAGGTTTCCTATCATAATTTATATATGAAAAGTTGCGGAATTAGATAAGAAATCAAACGCTATTGGTTTGGTTCACTGCACGCATCTGTGACCAGAGTCACGGGGGTTTTAGTATCTGAAAAATTCCTGGTATTAGAGTAAAGCATTAAAACTGCCAAAATATTTGACTTTATTCGTTTTCATTTTAGTTTCCAAGTGTTAACAATCACGGTAGGATAAAATTTTTGTTCGGGGATGTTATTTATGGAATTTAGGGGAGTGCGGTAATAGGAAAGTGTAGCGTATTTGGGTATCTTCGTGAGGAATAATCTAAATTTGGAGTAATTTTATTTCTTTTCCATTAGAATTCAATAAAAAAGTATTTTTTCGCTGCTATTTTCCATGAAGGCAGTAATAGAGTTTTTCCACATTAAGATGTCTCAGAAAAAAAATTTTTGGCAATTTTTTTTCTGAAAATGAAGCCTTATTATATTATAGACATAACGCTTCGGTAAATATAATAACGTGACTTTGATCGTCGGGGTGATTTTGATCACTCGAAACTTTTTTCGTAGATTACATATTTAGCTAGAAGAGTTATTCAAATTTGTAATGAGTTTTACTGAGTAAATTATTCGATTTTTTAGTACAAAATATGTAAAAATCTTAACTTTTACTTTATCTTATTTTGACGAAGCTTCAAAAAGTATCTATTTTTATACAACAAATAAACCTTACATTTTAGCTAGAATAGTAAATTCCAAACGAGCTTTAATTTTTCTTTGGTATCGGATGTGCCACATCGATTTCTGAGAGCTTGCTTAATTTAAAAAAAACCTGTTTTAATCCACCTAGAGGTGCAATTGCGCCTTTCTCATTTCTCCAAACTATGATTTAATAGCTGGTTCGTACAATATAACATTATGGAAATGTCTATTACATTCTTATTACACTTGGTAAGCATATATAAGAGTACCTTTTTGCATTCATCGCGGTATCGGTTTGAATCGGAGTTTTCTATGTGATCGCACTCCACAACCCGTAACTCCGGAGCCGGAAGTCGGATGGAGATGGAATTTAATATCAGTTTCCGGGGACGCAACACCTTTCATTTGAGACTAAGTTGATCAAATCGGTCTAGCCATTTTCGAGAAACCGATATAATCGTTATTCTGAATTTGGATGCTTCCGGATTCGTCGATGGTGGCCAGTGTGGCCAAAGAGACTTTGAATGACTGTTGGTGACCTAGATCTACAAATTCAACAGTTGTGTTTACATTTTGGAAAAAATTGCCTTTTTACATTCATCGCAGAATTCGTTAGAATCGGAATTGGCTACGTGATCGTACGTATCACCCTGTAATTCAGGAACCAGAACTCGGATCCGCACAAAATTCAAAAACAGCTGTTGGACCTTTCATTTAAAATCAAGTTTGTCAAAATCGGTTCAGAAAATTCCGAGAAACCGATGTGGACAAATCAACAAATTTTGTTTTGTAATCATACTCTTCAACTCGTAATCCGGAACAAGATGTCGGTTGAAAATGAATTTTAGTTTGTAAAGTTGTTAGTTTCATTTGAATCTTAGTTTGTAAAAATCGGTTCAGCCATCTCCGAGAAACCGATGTGGACATTTTGTTAACAAATCCGCACATACACACACATACATACATACATACATACATACATACATACATACATACATACATACATACATACATACATACATACATACATACATACATACATACATACATACATACATACATAATACCGGAATACTCCGGGTACTCAAACCCCCGTGACTCTGGCCACAGATGCGTGCAGACCGAACCAGTTGCATTTGATTTCTTATCAAATTTCGCAACTTTTCATATATAAATTATGATAGGAATCCCGCGACGACTAATTAAGTGCCTCTGGGAATCACTTTTTGTCTAATACCGGAATAGTCCGGGTACTAAAATCCCCGTGACTTTGGCCACAGATGCATGCAGTGAACCAAACCAGTTGCGTTTGATTTGCTATCAAATTCTGCAACTTTTCATATATAAATTATGATAGAAATCATGCGGCAACTAATTGAGTGCCTCTGGAAATATCTTTTTGCCTAATACCGGGAGTTCTTCGGGTACTCAAACCCCCGTAGCTCTGGCCACAGATGCGTGCAGTAGACCATACTAGGTGCGTTTGATTTCTTATTAAATTTCGCAACTTTTCATATATAAATTATGATAGAAATCTCGCAGCGACTAATTGAGTGCCTCTAGGAATCACTTTTTGTCTAATACCGGAATACTCCGGGTACTAAAATCCCCGTGACTCTGGCCACAGATGCATGCAGTGAACCAAACCAGTTGCGTTTGATTTGCTATCAAATTCTGCAACTTTTCATATATAAATTATGATAGAAATCCCGCGGCAACTAATTGAGTGCCTCTGGAAATATCTTTTTGCCTAATACCGGGAGTTCTTCTGGTACTCAAACCCCCGTAGCTCTGGCCACAGATGCGTGCAGTGGACCATACTAGGTGCGTTTGATTTCTTATTAAATTTCGCAACTTTTCGTATATAAATTATGATAGAAATCCCGCGACGACTAATTAAGTGCCTCTGGGAATCACTTTTTGTCTAATACCGGAATAATCCGGGTACTCAAACCCCCTTGGCTCTGGCCACAGATGCGTGCAGTGGACCAGGCCAGTTGCGTTTGATTTCTTATCAAATTCTGCAACTTTTCATATATAAATTATGATAGAAATCCGGCGGCGACTAATTGAGTGCCTATGGGAATCACTTTTTGTCTAATACCGGAATACTCCGGGTACTCAAACACTCGTAACTTTGGCCACAGATGCGTGCAGTGGACCAAACCAATTGCGTTTAATTTTTATCAAATTTCGCAACTTTTCATATATAAATTATGATAGAAATCCCGCGACGACTAATTAAGTGCCTCTGGGAATCACTTTTTGTCTAATACCGGAATACTCCGGGTACTAAAATCCCCGTGACTTTGGCCACAGATGCATGCAGTGAACCAAACCAGTCGGGTATGATTTGCTATCAAATTCTGCAACTTTTCATATATAAATTATGATAGAAATCCCGCGGCAACTAATTGAGTGCCTCTGGAAATATCTTTTTGCCTAATACCGGGAGTTCTGCGGGTACTCAAACCCCCGTAGCTCTGGCCACAGATGCGTGCAGTGGACCAAACTAGGTGCGTTTGATTTCTTATCAAATTCCGCAACTTTTCATATATAAATTATGATAGGAATCCCGCGGCGACTAATTAAGTGCCTCTGGGGGTCGCTTTTTGCTCACCGTGCAGTCTTTGGGATTACGGTGCGCATCATTGGAGTGGGTTTTCGTGGACGTCCGTTTACTGCGCATGGTTGGCAGGTCTTAACCCACTTCTCGGCATCTCTTGCCATACCTGGCCACCATACACTTTTTCGCAGAATAATCTTCAGTTTTGCAGTTAGCGGATGTCCTTCGTGAGCTACACTCTATGCTTTTTCCTGAAGTGATGCAGGAACTACATCGCGGCTTTCTTTTAAAACGATTCCGTTCTGAACGTAAAGCTTAAAGTAAACGTAAAGTCCTTAATCGAGAAAAATCTGTTTAGTTGTTTTGGTCATTCCCCGATTTCCAGAGTTTTAGATACTTTCAATAGTATTTCATCCTGTAATGTCGCCTCACGAATTTCTTTTTCTGTTAAAAACTGTGCTGTTTTTCTGTAAGGATAGCAATTTCCCACGGGCTTGCATCTTCGTTAAACGGCTCATCTCTTCCTTCGTAAAGACGTGACGACGGATCAGAAATATTCTCTCTCCCACGAATAAACTCCACATCGTAGGTATATGGGTTTAGTCTCAGGGCCCACTCGTCTGCTCTGATCAGCGCTCGCTTGAAATCCTCTCGAGATCTGTTGAGAATAAAACTGACACCTCTGGCATCCGTTGGTAGGGTGAAATGTCTTCCCAGCAGGAAGAACAAAAAATACTCAACTGCCCATACAGCGCCCAGCGCGCTCAGTACCGGTAGTACCGGTAAAGTACTCGAATACTTTTTTAAAAAATTCGAAAAAAGCTTCAAACTGAAATTGAATGCTGAAACTGATGATCTTATTCTCAGATGATTGATTTTTGCTGATCAAAAAACATGTTTATTGTTTTTAATTGCTTCGGAATGGCAAGACTCATTTCCCAGTAGATATTTTTCGTATGGGGCACCTTCTTTAATTTCGAAATTTAGGCCACTTTGAAATCAATAACTGCTAAGTGGTTCGACTTTCGTTGACTTGAACAGATGGTAAATGTATGAAACCCTATCAACAACAGTAAATCAAAGCGAGAATGGCAGTAAATCCGAGCAGGTTAATCGCATTTCCTCTCTTGCTTTTCTGAAAATTGGTTTCGACCTTTATGTCGTTTGCTTACTATTCTCTAACGCATATCCAGGCTCTTTGCTTTCCTGTAAACTATGGAGTTTTGCTGAATTTTCCAATCACCAATACTTACAAATAGCCCCATTTGAAGCAGTTCACCAAGTCTAAAACTGTTAGCTTCTAAATCGCTGTTCGTTCTATTATAGATAAAGGTTTAAGAGCAAACCAAATACAGACATGACTTAGACCATAGTCTTATTACGCGCCACCCAGTGAATAATGGAAACCAATCAGAATGTCGCTAATAAAACTTTAACTTCTAGAATTATTATGATGGCCCCACCTCATTCCCACACAAAGGTGTTATCTCAACGATTTATCTAGAAGGCAAATTAATATAATTAAACGTTATCTTGCAGACCGATATTTTGAAACAGATCCCCCTACAGACTTAACATATTTGTCATGAAAAATTGTATAGTACCGAAAATACCGGTGCTGGCTTTTGTTCAGTACCGGTATTACGGTACCAAAAATGGGTCGGTATTCCCAGGATTTTCGGTACCGGTATTACCGGTACCACAACCCTAATATGTATTGAAAATTTGCCGCGCCTGTTTTTATTAACACTCGGAATACCAAGGGGGTAAAAAGTTACGCGGACTACCAAGGGGGTCTAAAAAAATGGGAACGCTTACTTTGACCGGTCATATCTCCGCCGTTACATAATCGATTTTAAATCTGTCTTCACCAATAGAAAGATATGTCTTTTGTGAATACGTCATATTAAAAAATGGAAGAATAGAGTTGTCTACCATAAGGTACAGTAAAAAGAGTATAACAAAGTCAGTGAGAAAAAAAATGGGAACGCTTCTTTGACTTGCCATATCTTAGCTGTTTGCTCACCAATTTTAATTCTTTCTTCACCATTGGATAGGTAAATCTTTTATAAAAACAGTGAACAAAGAATGATGGAAATCAAATTTGTATATCTGAAGTAATTGTAAAAACAGTAATTGAGAGTCAGTACAGACGAAATTACTTTTTCTGTTCAAACAATCGTATCACGACCGTTTTTCAACCAATTTCAATTTTCCTTACACCAATGCAATCCTTAGAGCTTCTAGACTTGTAATATATGCAATAAATAGTAGATTTTCAAAAATTACTATACTTTTTCGAGTTTTTAGGAGATAGGATTTTTACAATGTACGTAGCATACGGTTGATTGAAATTCTTTGCGACTTGTTAGATTTACGGTTTGAAAATTTAATGTTTACTCAATAGTTCTACATATTATACATGGATATTATTATATCAAAATGATTGCACGAACGTGGAGAAACACATTATTGTATGCAAGTTACTAAATAATAGAGTGTGTTAGGACGATTCAGTAAATACGAAGAAGTTCAGAATTTTAAAATATTCGTCATATAACTTTAAATTTGAAGCGATGACCTATACATTTTAATACACCAGTCGATTGTAATTGATGGCGGCTACAATTTCTGATAAAATATATTTTCTCAAAAAAATAGCCAAAAGTACGTAGAAGTACAGAAATTCCATTTAGTTGGCAAATAACGTCGAGTTCAAAGTGATGGCCTATACCTTTTTATATACCAATCGATTATAATTGATTTTGGTTACAAATTCTGCAAGAACGATTTTTATATTTTCTCAAAAATAGACAAAAGTACGTAGAACTACAGTAATTTCATTTAGTTGACAAATAACTTCAAGTATTCAAAGCTATCACCTATTCCATTTATACACAAATCGATTGTAATTGATTTTGGCTACAATTTCTGAAAGAACATATTTTTATATTTTCTAAAAAATAGCCAAAACTACGTATAAGCACCGAAATTTCATTTAGTGGGTAAATAACGTCGAATTTTAAGGGATGATTTATACTTTTTAATACACCAATCGATTGTAATTAATGGTGGCTACAATTTCTGAAAGAACACATTTTTATATTTTCTCAAAAAATAGACAAAATACGTAGAAGTACGGAAATTTGATTTAGTTGGCAAGTAAGGTCAAATTCAAAGTTACACTTTTATATATACTTTTATATATACCAATCGATTGTAATTGATTTCGGCTACAATTGTTACAAGATAAACTTTTTATATTTTCTTAAAAAAACGACAAAAATATGTAGAAGTACAGAAATTTCGTTTGATTGACAAATAACTGCAAATTAAAAGGAATGACCTACACTATTTATACACCAATCTATTGTAATTGATGGCGGCTACAATTTCTGATAGAACAATTGTTTATATTTTCTCAAAAAATAGCCAAAAATACGTAGAAGTACGGAAATTTGTAGTTATGTGCCAATCAGACGAAATTTCTGTACTTCTACGTATTTTTGTCATTTTTTTGGGAAAATATGAAAAGTTTCTCTTGCAACAATTGTAGCCGAAAGCAATTACAATCGATTGGTATATACATAAAAGTGTAGGCCATCACTTTGAATTTGACCTTATTTGCCAACTACATCAAATTTCCGTACTTCTACGTATTTTGTCTATTTTTGAGAAAATATAAAAATGTGTTCTTTCAAAAATTGTAGCCGCCATCAATTACAATCGATTGGTGTATAAAAAAGTATAAATCATCCCTTAGAATTCGTCGTTATTTGCCCACTAAATGAAATTTCTGTACTTGTACGTATTTTTGGCTATTTTTTGAGATAATATAAAAATTTGTTCTTTAAGAAATTGTAGCCAAAATCAATTACAATCGATTGGTGTATAAATGGAATAGGTGATAGCTTTGAATACTTGAAGCTATTTGTCAACTAAATGAAATTACTGTAGTTCTACGTACTTTTGTCTATTTTTTGAGAAAATATAAAAATTGTTCTTCCAGAAATTGTAACCAAAATCAATTATAATCGATTGGTATATAAAAAGGTATAGGCCATCGCTTTGAATTCAACATTTTTTGCCAACTAAATGAAATTTCTGTACTTCTACGTACTTTTGGCTATTTTTTGAGAAAATATAAAAATGTTTTTTTTCAGAAATTGTAGCCGCCATCAATTACAATCGACTGGTGTATTAAAATGCATGGGTCATCGCTTCAAATTTAAAGTTATATCACGAATATTTTAAAATTCTGAACTTCTTCGTATTTACTGAATCGTCCTAACACACTCTATTATTTAGTAACTTACATACAATAATGTGTTTCTCCACGTCCGTGCAAACATTTTGATATAATAATATCCATGTATAATATGTAGAACTATTGAGTAAACAGGTAATTTTCAAACCGCAAAACTAACAAGTCGCAAAGAATTTCAATCAACCGTATGCTACGTACATTGTAAAAATCCTATCTCCTAAAAACTCGAAAAAGTATAGTAATTTTTGAAAATCTACTATTTATTGCATATATTTACAAGTCTAGAAGCTCTAAGGATTGCATTGGTGTAAGGAAAATTGAAATTGGTTGACAAACGGTCGTGATACGATTGTTTGAACAGAAAAAGTAATTTCGTCTGTACTGACTCTCAATTACTGTTTTTACAATTACTTCAGATATACAAATTTGTTTTCCATCATTCTTTGTTCACTATTTTTATAAAAGATTTACCTATCCAATGGTGAAGAAAAAATTAAAATTGGTGAGCAAACAGCTAAGATATGGCAAGTCAAAGAAGCGTTCCCATTTTTTTCTCACTGACTTTGTTATACTCTTTTTACTGTAACTTACGGTAGACAACTCTATTCTTCTATTTTTTTAATTCGACGTGTTCACAAAAGACATACCTTTATACTGGTGAAGACAGATTTAAAATCGATTATGTAACAGCTGAGATATGACCGGTCAAAGTAAGCGTTCCCATTTTTTTACCCCCTTGGTATTCCGAGTGTTAATTTAATTTCAAGTTCCGTTATTGCTAACCAGCCCGTGTATTAGATTTGTATTTCTCTTCAATAATCATTATTATCGCTGGTATACGTGTATTTTACAAATCATCCGATACGTAAAATAGGAAATACATACCTTGATTTATAACATCTCGCGCTATCATAACTCTCTGTTTGTATAACGTGTTATCACTCGGTAGTTTTCAACCAAATAAATATATCGTAGAGAAGAAGTAGCGAATTCTGTCTAAATACTACTACAATAGATAGTGATCCGGCCAAGTACGCAGATAAGATTAGCTTTTCTAGGAAATACTCCCACGGTCGGCTGTGTGGAGTTCAAATTGCTTTTGTTTAGGAAACATAGGATACTCACGGTAGCCGGCTGCCCAAGGTTTAAAAAGAACCAAAAACTAAACAAGATCTTTTCTTTTTCGAGTGATCGTGTACTCGAAGACTAACTAAACAACTACATAACAAAATATTCTTTACAGGTCGCATCGCTTGCTTGGAGCGAATCCTAGATCTTATACGCTTCCAAACTATCAACTCCGCGACACCTATGGAAGAGTCTGATGAATCGTCGTCCTTCCGTTAAGTAGGTGGAGCATCAACACTTCCTGCCTACCTTATCCTTTATCCTTCCCCGTGAACGATGGAGATGGGGGCGGCCGGCAATGATGGCTATCATGTGTTGAGGATTTAATATGGGTCGGATTGGTATGAATTCCTACTTACCACTTCCTAAGCAACTCTTATTAGATAATCAGCAGTCATACATGATGAAGTCAGTATGCAATTCGCCAAAATCATCGTAACAACGCAACGCTAACGCAATCGTAGAATTCACTATCCTATTTTTAGTTTTCTCAAATGCTTTGGTTTGCTCAGGGCCCCATTCCCATGTGTTGGATGTGGTTAGTTGCCACAATGGGCTTGTCAAATCGGCAAAGTTTTTTATATAGGGACTCACGTACGACGCCATCCCAAGAAAACTCCGAAGTTCAGATGTAGTCGATGGTTCCCGGAAGTTTCGAATAGCGGCCACTTTAGCGTCGTCGACATGGAAACCATCTTTATCTAATTCGTGACCCAGAAACTTGATACGCTCTCGATCAAACTCACACTTCGCTGTATTTAGTGTAAGATTGTTTGCTTTAAGTGCTCTGAGTACAAGAGCAACTGTCTTCCGTAAATTTTCCAGAGTTTTTGCAAATATCAGTATATCATCTATGTAGAAAATAACATTGTCAATGCCTGCCAGTATGCGGGTCATTTCCCCCTGAAAAATTTCGGGGGAACAATTGACCCCGAACATAAGCCTAGTGAAACGATACATCCCGTTTTCCGCAAGAAAGGTGGTTAATTGTCTTGATCCTTGACTCAGTTCCAAGTTTATTTATTTCAAGTCGTCAATCAGATGTAGACCGGTTTCTTTACAATAATTATTAAACTAACTTAACCCTAGTTGAAATTTTAAACTGCTGCTTAAGTTTTGTTTTCGACATAGTGAAGTCAATGCTTTCTCAATGCTTGTTGTAAATATTCATCATTTGGTTTAAAGGGCCAAACTTGGCATAATTAGTGCGATGGCGAATTGTACAAAAGATGCTGCCTGATTCTACTGTATTCTTCGACACATCCATGAAGGAAGAGATTCGTGGAATCCCGGACCATATACGCCCGCAGGTGATCCCCAATATATTTTATAATAAATTCCGAGAAGTCGACTGCGACAAAATGTTTTACACTGACGGATCAAATCTCGATGGGTCCACTGGCTTCGGTATCTTCAACAATACTATCACCGCTTCATTCAAGCTCAATGATCCCGCTTCAGTTTACGTCGCAGAGTTAGCTGCAATTCAGTACACCCTTGGGATCATCGACACTCTGCCCACAGATCACTACTTTATCGTTTCGGACAGCCTCAGCTCTATCGAGGCTCTTCGTGCGGTGAAGCCAAAAAAGCAACTCCCGTATTTTCTGGGGATGATACAGGAGTCCTTGTGTACGTTATCTGAAAAATCTTATCAGATTACCTTTGTTTGGGTTCCCTCTCATTGTTCTATCCCGGGCAATGAAAAGGCCGACTCATTAGCAAAGGCGGGCGCATTAAATGGTGACATATACGAAAGACCAATCTGCTTCAACGATTTTTTTTAGTATTTGTCGTCAGAGGACGCTCAACAGTTGGCAAACCTCGTGGAGCAACGGGGAACTTGGACGATGGCTACATTCGATTATCCCAAAGGTATCAACGAAGCCTTGGTTCGGGGGGATGGATGTGGGTCGGGATTTTATTCGCGTAATGTCCCGACTTATGTCCAATCACTACACCATGGATGCGCATTTGCGGCGTATTGGGCTTGCGGAGAGTAGTCTGTGCGCTTGTGACGAGGGCTATCACGACATCGAACACGTTGTCTGGGTATGCGCCGGGTATTGTGACGCCAGGTCTCAGTTAAAGGAATCCCTTCGGGCCCGAGGTAGACCACCCAATGTCCCAGTCCGAGATATGCTGGCAACTCGTGATTTCCCCTATATGTCCCTTATTTATACCTTCATAAAAACGATAAATATCCCAATTTAGCCCCTCTCTTTTATTTCTCGTTTTTAGAGTTTCCTCCTGCCTTGTGGAACCGATCAGCTCCAGAGTGCCACTATGTAACCGCCGTCGCCCTTACCACTACTCCTGCATAGAAGGAAACTGAAGCGAGAGCGACTCGAGTTCCGATGAGTTTTGAAGGATTCCCCGCGTGTCCGAAGAATACCATCCGCCAATCCGGTACTCGACGACTTACTAGACTGAGGCGCAAATTTGTTTCGCTGATCCCCCTTCCCCCCCCCCCCCCCCGTTCGAGCGAAAGTTGCAAGTTTTGCTCTTCTTTCCCTGTCTCTCCCCTGTCCTTGATACAACTGCTGCTACACTGATGCGGAAATAAGCCACCCTCTGAATATCTTGACCAAGCATAAGTTTTAGTTAAAAAATTCAAATTAGTATTCTGTATTCCTAGTTTTAAGATAGCTATAATTTTTACTCTTTATTGAAACTCTTGTCCTCCATCTTGTAAATAGAATTGAATCCCTAGTTTTAAGATTTCTGTGAAGTTTCTCATAAATATTTGTTCCCCCTTTTGTGTACTAAACTATATTGTTAGTTTTAAGATAACCGTAAAATATTTCGTAAAATACTATTACTCCCCCTCTTGTATATCAAAGTGAATCCCTTGTTTTAAATTTTTTCATAAAAAAATCTTTTGGCCCTCTCTTGTATATTGAATCTTATTTCTAGTCTTAAGATAGCTGTAAACTTTTTTTTTTCCTTTGTAAAAAAAATATTTCAACATTGTAACCTCCTAGTTTTAAGATATCCAAAATGTAAAAACATAAGTATTTGGCACCGCCAAGCTAACGCATTTGTGCCTATCAAATAAACGAAATGAATAAAAAAAAAAAAAAAAAAAGATGCTGCGGTTATGTAGTTGTCGAGAAGGAGCATAAAAATTTAGTTTCGATAATAGTTCGATTGAATCAATACGATGTGATACAATGTGGTTTACAAATGATACCATAGAAAATTCACGACGATCTTTCAAGGTTTGAATGTCAATTAGCATGCACCGTGCTTCATAAGATGGCAAATGTAGCCCAGTCCAACCTAGTTTACGAAGAGCGAACATCAAAAACTGCTTTTGTACTGATTCTATCCGGTTTGCATGCGTTGCTGAGAAAGGCGACCCAACTATACTACAATATTCTAGTGTTGATCGCACATAGGGTACATATAATGTTTTTATTGTGTAGGGATCTTGGAAATTATAGCTGAAGCGTTTAATAAAACCTAGTGTGCTGTTTACTTTGTTAATTATTGTGTTATAATGATCTATGAATGTTATTTTGGAATCTATAATAACTCCTAGATCTCTTATTCTGTCACACTTTTCTACTTGTTGATTTCCCAATAAGATTCTATTATTCTGTATATTATTCTTTCTACTCAATGTTATGGAATTTTGTACATTCAGTTTCAGAAGGCTTTTATTACACCATGTATAAAATACATTTACTTCGTTTTGAAATGTCTGAAAGTCTTCACCATTTCTTATTTCTAGAAATAGTTTCATATCATCAGCATATATAAGAACTTTTACATTTTTTAGAATGAAGGAAATGTCGTTAACAAATAAAATAAAGAATAGCGGGCCCAAATGAGACCCTTTCATTCAATTCGTTTATTTGATAAGGCACGTTTGCTTTAGCTTAAAGGTACCATTTTTTCTTTGTTTTACATTTTGAATTGCTTACATTACATTGGAGGTTACACATTTAATATAATTTTGTTTTTATATAATGAAACTAAAAGAATTTTACAGCTAACTTATACATATACAAGAGGGGATAATATAATATTCGTAAAATTGGGGGGGTCATTTTGTGTGTTCTTTGTATAGCAATGCACTTTATGATTTTTAGAAGGGAGATTGTTGGAGCAATTAAATATTAACTAAGGGGAACATTTTACAACCTTATTAACTAGGAGTGGTTCAATTTTATTAAGATTGGGGGGGGGGGGGGGGTAAATTAGGGCTATTACTGTTGGTACTGTTGGACATTTCTTAACGAGATTAATTATTGATCAACTAAAACTAGAAGATAGGGGGGCACCTGAATTTTGGGAAGATATTCAAGGGGGGAGTCATACATATGTATATCAGAGACATGGGAGAGAGGGTGGGCAAGGATGACAGAGGGGGGGGGGAATATGATGATTATCTTGAATAAACGGCCAGGATTACAGATTCGGACGGATGCATCATGTATTCCAGACGATTTCGTAGTACGGCTCAGATACGGATCGGCAACATACCGCGTTGCGCGTGTGATGTTGTACTGTAGGTCTCGTGTTGTTGGGACATTCGACAGATGTTTTGTCTCGTTTTGGAGTCGCATCAGACCATCGTTGGGGTACGATAGGCGGAAGAGGGCACTTCTGGGAATGATAAGAGAGGATAGGGGCAGTTAAAATTGAATACTGATGGTTTTTAGGAACGTGTATATAAGGGACATGTATAGGGGATCTCGGCTTGCTAGTACATCTCGAACCGGGACATTGGGTGATCTTCCTCGGGCCCGAAGGGAATCGAATAGTTGAGATCTGGCAGAACAGTACTCGGCGCATGTCCAGACAATATGATCGATCTCGTGATAACCGTTGCCACAAGCGCAGATACCGCTATCCACGAGCCCAATACGCCGGAGTTGAGCGTTCAGCGTGTAGTGATTGGACATGAGCCGAGACATCACGCGAATAAAATCCCGACCCACATCTATCCCCTTGAACCAAGGTTTCGTTGATACCTTAGGGATTATCGAATGTAGCCACCTTCCCAGTTCACCATTGCTCCATGAAGCTTGCCAACTTTCGAGGGTTCTCTGATGAGTAATACTGAAAAATTCGCTGAAGCTAATTGGTCTTTCATATATATATATATATATATATATATATATATATATATATATATATATATATATATATATATATATATATATATATATATATATATATATATATATATATATATATATATATATATATATATATATATATATATATATATATATATATATATATATATATATATATATATATATATATATATATATATATATATATATATATCTCCTTGTAAAGCGCATGCCTTAGCTAAAGAGTCCGCTTCTTCATTACCTGGAATGGAGCAATGCGAGGGAACCCAAACTAAGGTAATCTTGTACGATCTTACAGACAAAGCACGCAGGCGCTCCCAGGTTTCCCCCAGAAAATATGGAATGTGCTTTCTAGGTTTCATTGAACGGAGAGCCTCTATTGAGCGGGGACTATCTGAGACAATAAAGTAATGAATAGCAGCAAGTTCTGCGATGTAAACTGAAGCAGGATCATTGAGTTTGAATGAGGCGGTGAGGTTTTGATTGAGTAAACCGAAGCCAGTGGAGCCGTCGAGGCTTGACCCGTCGGTGTAAAACATCTTGTTGCAGTCGACTTCTTGAAATTTACTATGAAAGATGCTTGGGATCATTTTCGGACGTATGTGATCCGGGATTCCACGAATCTCGTCTTTCATGGATGTGTCGAAGAATACAGTTGAATCAGAAGCATGAAAGAGATTGACACGGTTGGGATAATATGAAGAAGGATTGATATTTTGAGCCATGTAATCGAAGTACAAGGATATGAATCGGGTTTGAGAATTGAGCTCGACAAGCCTTTCGAAATTTGCAATTACTAACGGGTTCAAGATATCGCATCGGATGAGCAATCGAAATGAGAGTTCCCAAAATCGATTTTTCAGAGGAAGGACGCCCGCCAGAACTTCTAAACTCATCGTATGTGTCGAGTGCATGCAACCCAAAGCAATACGCAAACAACAATATTGGATTCGATCTAGTTTGATGAAATGTATGTTTGCAGCGGAACGGAAACAGAAACTCTCGTACTCCATCACCGATAATATCGTTGTTTGGTACAGCCTCATCAGGTCTCCTGGGTGGGCACCCCACCATGCTCCGGTTATTGTACGGAGAAAGTTGATCCTTTGTTGGCACTTCTGTTTCAGATACCTAATGTGACATCCCCAGGTTCCTTTAGAGTCGAACCAGACCCCGAGATATTTGAAAGTTGAAACCTGAGCAATAGTTTGACACATTAATTGAAGCTGTAGTTGCGCTGGTTCACGCTTTCTTGAAAATACGACTAGCTCAGTTTTCTCCCTGGAGAACTCGATACCCAGCTGGATAGCCCAAGCAGACAAATTGTCCAAGGTATCTTGCAATGGTCCTTGTGGATCGACGGCTTTGGGACCTGTAATAGAGACCACGCCGTCATCTGCAAGCTGCCTTAGCGTGCAGGAATTGACAAGACATTCGTCAATGTCATTCACGTAAAAGTTATAGAGAAGGGGGCTTAGACATGAGCCCTGGAGAAGACCCATGTAGCTAATTCTTGATGTCGATAAATCACCATGCGAAAAATGCATATGTTTTTCGGACAGCAAGTTTAGCAAAAAGTTGTTTAAAGTCGGTGAAGGACCATGCTGGTGCAGCTTCTCAGAAAGAATTGTGATAGAAACTGAATCAAAAGCCCCCTTTATATCTAGGAAAACTGATGCCATCTGCTCTTTGCTAGCATAAGCCATATGAATTTCTGTTGAGAGCAACGCAATACAGTCGTTCGTGCCTTTGCCTTTGCGAAACCAAATTGTGTATCTGATAATAAGCCATTTGCTTCAACCCAATTTTCGAGGCGAAACAAGATTATTTTCTCGAACAACTTTCGGATACAGGACAGCATCGCAATCGGTCGATACGAATTGTGGTCGTAATGAGACCCTTGAGGGACTCCTGATGTAACTTGAATTGGGATTGATTTTATCCCTTTAAATCTAACAGCTTGTTCACGATTTGTAAGATATGATTGTACCCATGTAAAAAGTCTTGGCTCAAACCCTATTTTTCTAAATTAAAAAGTAGCATGGGTATGTCGATGCGATCAAATGCTTTGCTAAAATCTGTATAAAGAGCTTTAACGTGGTTTACGTTATCCATTGCTGTTAATGTGTAGTTAATGAACTCGAGCAGATTTAGACTTGTAGAACGCCCTTTGAAAAAACCATGTTGCACATGGATAATTCTGTTCTTGATTTGGTGGAATAAATTTTCATTAACAATCGCCTCGAAAATCTTGGGAATGCACGAGAAGATAGCAATTCCACGATAGTTACGCACATCGAAATTTTTACCATTTTTAAAAATTGGAACTAGGAAAGAGCTTTTCCATGTTTTAGGAAAACAACCTGATTCTAGAGACATTTTGCCTTTCTCATATAAAGAAAGGCTATGCAATCACTGTAAAAATCGACTTTTTAACGGAGGCCCGGAGGGCCGAGTGTCATACACCATTCGATTCAGTTTGTCGAGATCGGCAAATGTCTGTGTGTGTATGTATGTGTGTGTGTATGTGTGTGTGTGTATGTGTGTGTGTGTGTCATTTAAACTCACACAATTTTCTCAGAGATGGCTGAACCGATTTTCGCAAACTTAGTTTCATATGAAAGGTATAACGCTCCCATAAGCTGCTATTGAATTTTTAGTTGATCCGACTTCCGGTTCCGGAGTTACGGGTTGAAGAGTGCGGTCACCCAGCAAATTCCCATACAAACTGGTACCACCATGATGTTCAAATGATGTAAAACATATTAAAATTGATGTAACATTACTCTAGTTTGCGGGTCTGGATCACTAATGATCAATCAAAGCAGCTTTGACCACATTGGCCACCTATGACAGTTCATGACGCCCCCGGGGAACCCGCCAAGTTCCTAAGCTAATATCACACCCATTCCCCAATGAATTCTCTACCGATTTTTACAAACTTGATTTCAAATGAAAGATACAGTAATACCATTGACTGCTGCTGAATTTCATTCTGTTCTGACTCTTGCTTCCGGAGTTACAGGGGTGTTAGTAAGGATACACTGGAATTTCCCATATAAATCGGTACAATCGTAATACCTCAGAGGCTAAAAACTATTGAAATGGTCACCAAATTACTTCTAATCGCAGATCTAGATCACTGATTGCCAATCAAACATTCTTTGAATATATTGTCCACTATCGACGATTCCGGAAGTCCGGAATTCCGGGCATATTCCACAAATAAAGTCACATTGGTTCTTCGGTGATGACTGAACCGATTTTCTCAAACCAAGTCTCAAATGGAAGGCAAAATATGCAGCTGAGTATTGCATCAGAGCCCCTCCGCCCCCCCCCCCGCCTTGCCCTTACATCTCCCTCCTTCATCACTACCGTCCCCTTGGACCACCCTCACGCCCGCATTTCCTTCATCCACCCCGTATACCAAAATAAGATGAAGGATTTCTGACGCATCCTCCACTCCCACTCTACTAACCCCCCATTCCCTCCACTTTTAAACCCATTCCACCAACATTTCAAAATATAATCACATGAAGATAACATTGAACTCATGCTGATTAAGCTAATTAAATACTATTCTTTTGCCTTTCTCATATAGAAAGGTTACGCAATTGCTCCAAAAACCGACTTTCTAACCGAGGCCCGGAGGGCCGAGTCTCATATAACATTCGACTCAGTTCGCCGAGATCGCAAAATATCTGTGTGTATGTATGTGTGTATGTATGTATGTATGTATGTATGTATGTATGTATGTATGTATGTATGTATGTATGTATGTATGTATGTGTGTGTATGTGTGTGTGTATGTGACCAAAAATGTCACTCATTTTTCTCAGAGATGGCTGAACCGATTTTGACAAACTTAGTCTCAAATGAAAGGTGCAACGTTCCCATAGGCTGCTATTCAATTTCTAATGGATCCGACTTCCGGTTCCGGAATTACAGGGTGATAAGTACGAACACGCAGAAAATGTCGATTTTAATAAATTCTGCAATGAATGTATAAAGGTGAAATTTTTTCCAAAATATGACCACAACTGCTTCGATTTGTAGTATTAGGTCACTAACATCCATACAAAGTCTATTTGGCCACATTGGCCACCATCCTCAGTTCCGGAAGCCCCGGCGGAAGTATCTAAATTCAGAATAACAGTCACATCGGTTTCTCGGAGATGGCTAGATCAATTCGACTAAACTTGGCCTCAAATGAAAGGTTTTTTTTTTTTTTTTTTTTTTTTTTTTATTTCAATTATAGAGGTTTTAACCTTAAGGTCATTCGCCTCTTCGGGTTAGAAAAATCTCTTAGGAAAAATTTCTAACCCTATGTGCGGGGTCGGGACTCGAACCCAGGTGCGCTGCGTACAAGGCAATCGATTTACCAATACGCTACGCCCACTCCCCCAAAATGAAAGGTATTGCGTCCCCGTGAATGGCTATTTAATTTCATCCCGATCCGACTTCCGGTTCCGAAGTTACAGGTTGTGGCGTGCGATCACATAGCAAATTGTGATTGAAACCGATACTCCGATGAAAGCAAAAAAGGTAAAAATTTCGCTAAAATGTCTCTCAAACAACTTAAATTTGCTGTTCTAGGTCACCGACGGCCAACCAAACTTTCGTTGACTACATTGACCACCATAGACGGTTCCGGAAGTGCCCGGGAAAAGCGGCCATCTTTCAAAATTTTTGAACTCACATCAGTTTCCCGGAAATGGTTGGGCCGATTTTCACAAACTTAGTCCCAAATGATAGCTATGATATCCCCATAGATGTCTATAAAATTTCGTACGGGTCGCTTATATGGTTCCGGAAATATAGACTAAACCTCATGAAATTTCAGAAATCGAATTCGTATTTTTGATGCCAAACATCTTTAAAATGCATGAAACGTCGAGATTTTATGTTATCTCGAAAATTTTTTTTTTATAAAAATCGACTTTTTGGGACTTTGCCGATTTCACACCTTTTTGCCTTTCTCAATAGAAAGGTATTACAATTGCTCTGAAAACCGACTTTTTAACGGAGGCCCGGAGGGCCGAGTGACATATACCATTCGATTCAGTTCGTCGAGTTCGGCAAATGTCTGTGTGTGTATGTATGTGTGTGTATGTGCGTCTGTGTGTGTACGCGAACACAATCTCACTCACTTTTCTCAGAGATGGATGAACCGATTTTTACAAACTTAGTCCCAAATGAAAGGTGCAACGTTCCCATAGGCTGCTATTGAATTTCTAATGGATCTGACTTCCGGTTCCGGAATTACAGGGTGATGAGTACGATCACGCAGAAAATGTCGATTTTAAGAAATTCTGCAATGAATGTATAATGGTGAAAATTTTTCCAAAATGTGACCACAACTGCTTCGATTTGTAGTACTAGGTCATTAACAGCCATTCAAAGTCTCTTTGGTCACATTGGCCACCATCATCGGTTCCGGAAGCCCCGGCGGAAGTATCTAAATTCAGAATAACATTCACATCGGTTTCTCGGAGATGGCTAGACCGATTCGGCTAAACTTGGTCTCAAATGAAAGGTATTGCGTCCTCGTAAATGGCTATTTAATTTCATCCCGATCCGACTTCTGGTTCCGGAGTTACAGGCCTGGGCGTGCGATCACAGAGCAAATTGTGATTCAAACCGATACTCCGATGAAAGCAAAAAAGGTAAAAATTTCGCTAAAATGTCTCTCAAACAACTTAAATTTGCTGTTCTCGGTCACCGACGGCCAACCAAACTTTCGTTGACTACATTGACCACCATAGATGGTTCCGGAAGTGCCTGGGAAAAGCGGCCACCTTTCAAAATTTACGAACTCACATCAGTTTCCCGGAAATGGTTTGGCCGATTTTCACAAACTTAGTCCCAAATGATAGCTATAATATCCCCACAGATGTCTATAAAATTTCGTACAGATCGCTTATATGGGTCCGGAAATATAGACTAAATCGTCCGGTCACATATGAAATTCCCATATAAGCCGGAACTCAATTTTTTTTTCAAAGGGGGAAATTTCAGAAATCGAATTCGTATTTTTGATGCCAAACATCTTAAAAATGCATGAAACGTCGAGATTTTATGTTATCTCGAAAATTTTTTTTTATAAAGATCGACTTTTTGGGACTTTGCAGATTTCGCACCTTTTTTGCCTTTCTCATATAAAGAAAGGCTATGCAATCACTGTAAAAATCGACTTTTTAACCGAAGCCCGGAGGGCCGAGTATCATACACCATTCGATTCAGTTCGTCGAGATCGGCAAATGTCTGTGTGTGTATGTATGTGTGTGTGTGTATGTGTGTGTGTGTATGTGTGTGTGTGTCATTTAAACTCACGCAATTTTCTCAGAGATGGCTGAACCGATTTTCGCAAACTTAGTTTCATCTGAAAGGTATAACGCTCCCATAAGCTGCTATTGAATTTTTAGTTGATCCGACTTCCGGTTCCGGAGTTACGGGTTGAAGAGTGCGGTCACACAGCAAATTCCCATATAAACTGGTACCACCATAATGTTCAAATGATGTAAAACATATTACAATTGATGTAACATTACTCTAGTTTGCGGGTCTGGATCACTAATGATCAATCAAAGCAGCTTTGACCACATTGGCCACCTATGACGGTTCATGACGCCCTCGGGGAACCCGCCAAGTTCCTAAGCTAATATCACACCCATTCCACAACGAATTCTCTACCGATTTTTACGAACTTAATTTCAAATGAAAGATACAGTAATGCCATTGACTGCTGCTGAATTTCATTCGGTTCTGACTCTTGCTTCCGGAGTTACAGGGGTGTTAGTAAGGATACACTGGAATTTCCCATATAAATCGGTACAATCGTAATACCTCAGAGGCTAAAAACTATTGAAATGGTCACCAAATTACTTCTAATCGTAGATCTAGATCACTCATTGCCAATCAAACATTCTTTGAATATATTGTCCACTATCGACGATTCCGGAAGTCCGGAATTCCGGGCATATTCCACAATTAAAGTCACATCGGTTCATCGGTGATCTAGGTCCCCAACAGTCATTCAAAGTCTCTTTGGCCACACTGGCCACCATCGACGGATCCTGAAGTATCCAAATTCAGAATAACGGTTATATTGGTTTCTCGAAAATGACTAGACCGATTTGATCAACTCAAATGAAAGGTGTTGCGTCCCCGGAAACTGATAATAAATTCCATCTCCATCCGACTTCCGGCTCCGGAGTTACGGGTTGTGGAGGTCGATCACATAGAAAACTCCGATTCAAACCGATACCGCGATGAATGCAAAAAGGTGCTCTTATATATACTTACCAAGTGTAATAAGAATGAAAGACATTTCCATAAAGTTATATTGTACGAACCAGCTATTAAATCATAGTTTGGAGAAATGAGAAAGGCACAATTGCACTTCTAGGTGGATTAAAACAGGTTTTTTTTATTCATTTCGTTTATTTGATAGGCACAAATGCGTTAGCTTGGCGGTGCCAAATGCTTATGTTTTTACATTTTGGATATCTTAAAACTAGGAGGTTACAATGTTGAAATATTTTTTTTTACAAAGGAAAAAAAAAGTTTACAGCTATCTTAAGACTAGAAATAAGATTCAATATACAAAAAGAGGGCCAAAAGATTTTTTTATGAAAAAATTTAAAACAAGGGATTCACTTTGATATACAAGAGGGGGAGTAATAGTATTTTACGAAATATTTTACGGTTATCTTAAAACTAACAATATAGTTTACTACACAAAAGGGGGAACAAATATTTATGAGAAACTTCACAGAAATCTTAAAACTAGGGATTCAATTCTATTTACAAGATGGAGGACAAGAGTTTCAATAAAGAGTAAAAATTATAGCTATCTTAAAACTAGGAATACAGAATACTAATTTGAATTTTTTAACTAAAACTTATGCTTGGTCAAGATATTCAGAGGGTGGCTTATTTCCGCATCAGTGTAGCAGCAGTTGTATCAAGGACAGGGGAGAGACAGGGAAAGAAGAGCAAAACTTGCAACTTTCGCTCGAACGGGGGGGGGGGAGGGGGATCAGCGAAACAAATTTGCGCCTCAGTCTAGTAAGTCGTCGAGTACCGGATTGGCGGATGGTATTCTTCGGACCCGCGGGGAATCCTTCAATAGTCATCGGACCTCGAGTCGCTCTCGCTTCAGTTTCCTTCTATGCAGGCGTAGTGGTAAGGGCGATGGCGGTTACATAGTGGCACTCTGGAGCTGATCGGTTCCACAAGGCAGGAGGAAACTCTAAAAACGAAAAATAAAAGAGAGGGGCTAAATTGGGATATTTATCGTTTTTATGAAAGTATAAATAAGGGACATATAGGGGAAATCACGATTTGCCAGCATATCTCGGACTGGGACATTGGGTGGTCTACCTCGGGCCCGAAGGGAATCCTTTAACTGAGACCTGGCGTCCAAATACCCGGCGCATACCCAGACAACGTGCTAGATGTCGTGATAGCCCTCGTCACAAGCGCACAGACTACTCTCCGCAAGCCCAATACGCCGCAAATGCGCATCCATGGTGTAGTGATTGGACATAAGTCGGGACATTACGCGAATAAAATCTCGACCCACATCCATCCCCCCGAACCAAGGCTTCGTTGATACCTTTGGGATAATCTAATGTAGCCATCGTCCAAGTTCCCCGTTGCTCCACGAGGTTTGCCAACTGTTGAGCGTCCTCTGACGACAAATACTAAAAAATTCGTTGAAGCAGATTGGTCTTTCGTATATGTCACCATTTAATGCGCCCGCCTTTGCTAATGAGTCGGCCTTTTCATTGCCCAGGATAGAACAATGAGAGGGGACCCAAACAAAGGTAATCTGATAAGATTTTTCAGATAACGTACACAAGGACTCCTGTATCATCCCCAGAAAATACGGGAGTTGCTTTTTAGGCTTCACCGCACGAAGAGCCTTGATAGAGCTGAGGCTGTCCGAAACGATGAAGTAGTGATCTGTGGGCAGAGTGTCGATGATCCCAAGGGTGTACTGAATTGCAGCTAACTCTGCGACGTAAACTGAAGCGGGATCATTGAGCTTGAATGAAGCGGTGATAGTATTGTTGAAGATACCGAAGCCAGTGGACCCATCGAGATTTGATCCGTCAGTGTAAAACATTTTGTCGCAGTCGACTTCTCGGAATTTATTATAAAATATATTGGGGATCACCTGCGGGCGTATATGGTCCGGGATTCCACGAATCTCTTCCTTCATGGATGTGTCGAAGAATACAGTAGAATCAGAAGTATCTAGGAAACGGACACGGTTGGGATTGTACGAAGAAGGATTAATGCTCTGTGCCATGTAGTCGAAGTACAAGGACATAAAACGGGTTTGAGAATTAAGCTCGACGAGCCTCTCGAAATTTTGAATTACCAACGGGTTCAGAATGTTGCATCGGATGAGCAATCGATATGAGAGTTCCCAAAATCGATTTTTAGCGGAAGAACGCCCGCCAGCACTTCGAGACTCATCGTATGGGTCGAGTGCATGCAACCCAAGGCAATGCGCAAGCAACGATACTGGATTCTCTCCAGTTTGATGAAGTGTATGTTCGCAGCGGAGCGGAAACAGAAACACCCGTACTCCATCACCGACAATATCGTTGTTTGGTACAACCTGATCAGGTCTCCTGGGTGAGCACCCCACCATGTTCCAGTTATTGTTCGGAGAAAATTGATCCTTTGTTGGCATTTCTGTTTCAGATACCTAATGTGACATCCCCAGGTACCTTTAGAATCGAACCAGACCCCGAGATATTTAAATGTGAAAACCTGGTTGATCGTTGCACCCATTAATAAAAGCTGAAGTTGCGCCGGCTTACGCTTCCTAGAAAAAACAACCAACTCAGTTTTCTCCGTGGAGAACTCAATTCCCAGCTGAAGAGCCCAAGCAGACAAATTGTCCAAGGTATTTTGTAATGGTCCTTGCAAATCGGCAGCTTTGGGCCCTGTAACAGAGACCACCCCGTCGTCTACAAGTTGCCTTAGCGTGCATGAATTGGCAAGACAATCGTCAATGTCATTCACGTAGAAATTGTAGAGCAGGGGACTTAGACATGAGCCCTGGGGAAGACCCATGTAGCTAAATCGCGATGTTGTTAAATCGCCATGCGAAAAGCGCATGTGCTTTTCCGACAACAGGTTTAGCAAAAAGTTATTTAAAATTGGCGAAAGACCATGCTGGTGCAGCTTCTCTGACAGAATGTTGATAGAAACTGAGTCAAAAGCCCCCTTAATATCCAAGAAGACTGATGCCATCTGCTCTTTGTTAGCATAGGCCATTTGGATTTCTGTAGAAAGCAACGCAAGGCAATCGTTCGTCCCTTTGCCTTTGCGGAAGCCAAATTGTGTATCTGACAGTAAGCCATTTGGTTCAACCCAATTGTCGAGGCGAAACAAGATCATTTTCTCGAATAACTTCCGAATACAGGACAGCATTGCAATCGGCCGATACGAGTTGTGGTCGGAGGCTGGTTTTCCTGGTTTTTGGATGGCGATGACCTTCACTTGCCTCCATTCATAAGGGACAATGTTACCCTCAAGAAACTTGTTAAATAAATTCAACAAGCGCCTTTTTGCAGTGTCAGGCAGATTCTTCAGCAAGTTGAATTTGATTCTGTCTAACCCTGGGGCGTTATTGTATCACGATAAGAGAGCAAGTGAGAACTCCACCATCGAAAACGGTGTTTCGTTCGCGGTATCGTGAGGAGACGCGGCGCGGCACGTTTTCTGTACCGGGACAGAGTCCGGACAGATCTTCTTGGCGAAAGCGAATATCCAACGGTTTGAATATTCCACGTTCTCGTTGGTACTATTACGGTTACGCATACGTCGAGCCGTACCCCAAAGAGTGCTCATCGCTGTTTCTCTCGTTAACCCGTCGACGAACCGGCGCCAATAACTGCGTTTTTTGGCTTTCATTAGACTCTTCATTCGCCTTTCTAACGACGCGTACTGTTGATAGCTAGCGGGTAACCCGTCTTCCCGGAAGGCCTTATATGCAGTGGACTTTTCCGCGTACAGCTCTGAGCACTCTTTATCCCACCACAGGGTGGGAGACCGTCCATGGGTTTTCGCGCTGGGTACTGGTTTAGTCTGAGCTTGATTCGCACTGTCGAGAATCAAGCCAGCCAAAAACCTGTACTCTTCCTCCGGAGGAAGTTCTTGAGTGGATTCGATTTTAACGGATATCGCGGTCGCGTAACTCTTCCAATCAATGTTCCGTGTGAGGTCATATGAGACATTGATTGTTTCCGATGGTCTTGAACCGTTAGCAATTGAAATCACGATAGGCAAATGATCGCTACCGTGGGGAATAGGGATCACCTTCCACATGCAATCTAACTGTAGCGATGTCGAGCAAAGCGATAAATCCAACGCGCTTGTGCGTGCTGGTGGTGTAGGAATCCGTGTCATTTCTCCCGTGTTTAAGATGGTCATGTTGAAATTATCGCAAAGATCTTGGATTAATGTTGATCTATTATCATCATGAAGACAGCCCCATACCGTACCGTGCGAGTTAAAGTCTCCCAGAACTAGCCGCGGTGCCGGTAAGGATTCCGTGATATTACAAAGCGTTCGGTGCCCTACCGAGGCTCTAGGAGGAATGTAGATGGAAGCAATGCAAAGGTCTTTACCTTTGATTAAAACTTGACAAGCGACAATTTCAATGCCTGGTGTCGAAGGGAGGTTAATTCGGTTGAAAGAATAGCACTTTTTGATCCCCACTCCTCCATAAGGGTTTTCTCGATCCAGACGAATTATATTAAAGTCGTGGAAGTTGAGATTTATATCGGAAGTTAACCAAGTTTCACATAATGCGAAAGCATCACATTTTAAACTATTTAGTAAAAATTTAAAGGAATCGATTTTCGGGAGGATACTTCTGCTGTTCCACTGTAGAACAGTGATCGAATCGGTGACCTCGTTCGATGACTTAGCCATCGAAGGATACGATCGCTGCAAGGAGGGGCCATTTAGTAGTCAACTGCTTCAAAAATGTTTGCACTATAGGGAGAAAACGTATCAGAAGGCTTTTAAGAGGATCAGTAACATTGAAAGCTGTGAAAATTAAGTCCACTATGTCAGAAAATTTCATTAGTCCGCTACTGGACTGAGTATCTGTTTGAAAAAAGGGGACACTTGGGGTTTTGGATGTCCCTGGAAGTGGTGGGTACTCCTTGTTAGAATTAATATTTCCAAGTCCTGGAGCAAATTGCTTCGGCTTTTGTGCATCACTTCCGTTGGATTTATTGGTTGTAGATGGCGCACTCTGAGTGGACGACACCTTGGCACCCTTACGAGGCAATGTAGGGGAGGCTGGATTTCTCCTCTTCCTGGATTCCTCTGGGTTAACCAAAGATGTTCCCTCTCGTGGGTCGTCAGATTCTTGCTCAACGTTAGCCAAACCAGCATAGGGATTTTCGGACAGGACAGATGGCGAAGCATTCTTTAGCATTTCTGCATAAGAACGCCTTGAGCGTTCCTTAAGGGAGCGCTTAATTTTATCCCCGCGCTGCTTGTACGCAGGACATGATTTAAGAGCATGTGAAGGGCCCCCGCAGCAAATACACTTTTCAGTTTCTTTGTCGCAAGAGTCATCCTCATGCTCTCCTTCGCATTTGCCGCATCGTTTCTTATTTCCACAATATGTGGCTGTGTGGCCCAACTGCTTGCAATTGCTGCAGTTCATGACCCGCGGTACGAACAGGCGAACTGGTAGGCGAACCTTGTCAAGGAGGATGTAGTTGGGAAGAGGGGACCCGGCGAATGTCACCCGAATCGAGCCTGATAGAGAGTAGGTAGTCTTACCTCCCTCGGTGTTTGCGGTATACAATTGTTTGCATTCCAAGATCTTAATCTGTTCAAGTGAGGGGTCCTTAAAGCAGCCAACCCCGTGCTCCAACAGTTTTTCGCATTTCAGGCCCGGTTCGGACACTACCCCATCGATTTCACAGGCCACACAAGGCACGTACGCTTTAAATTCCCGCGTAAAGCGCTCACAGCAAACAATCGCGTTTGCCTGGCCGAGATCACTCACTAGAACACGTATCTTGTTTGCCCGAACACGTGTTATCTGAGTTACGGCCGGATAATTAGCAGTCAGATCTCGAGAAAGTTTTAATATATTAACCGGTTTCTCTCCGATCCGAAAATATACCACCCATGGCCCAGAGGAACCTTCTGGGTACTGCTTTATACGGGGAGCAATGCGAATATTAGGGGGATCAGGGACTTCCATGATTACATCAGATGGTATTTCGCCCTCGGCCATTTAAGCACGAGGGCAGAGCGTTATATAAACGGGAATGTGTCTTATTATTTGATTACAAGGTAGAGTAAAAGTAGGGAAAAGGAAAGAAAGTAAACGAGGAAAAAAATAAAGCAAAACTTATCTGCAAACAACGTCGATTGTTCCGCACCAGCGAAAACAATGTACTGGATTTACTGCCGGCACCAGCAGAATGGCAGCTAACGAACGAACAAAGGATGACCTTCAATCACAGAAATTTACACACCGAACACCACTGTGAAATATAACGATCCGTTCCGTTCAAAGGTTGGGAGACGTATGATTCTAGAGACACGTTAAAATTCCAAAATAAAGGAGCGGTTAGTTCCATTGACAAAGTTTTTAAAAACACCGATGGAACGCCATCAGGTCCAGGTTTTTTAGAGCTATCCAAATTTTTTAAGGCATCTATGATTGTATGTATGTATTGTATGTATCTGTTTAATGTTAATATATCTTGAAAGTTCTGGGAGGAATGCAAAAGTATTCACACTCTCGATCCTTCTCTGAAAATCTAGTGTAAACTTCTTAGAAGAATGTTGCAAAAGGATAGCAGATTTCCTCTGAGTTATCGCCTACCTTTCCACCAAGATGCATTTCTGTGTGGAAATAATCCGATTTTATTTTAGTTTTTACGTAATTAAAGAAGTTTTTTGGGCAAGTTTTTATATTGCGTTCTGTTCTTGCATTGTACTCTTCAAACACGATATCAATGGCAAGGTTCAATTGATCGCATAGATTTAAATAATTTGTTAAGTTATCTTCGCTGTTATATTTTTTGTAGATTTTGTGTGCTTTCTGCTTACGATTTTTTAAATTTTTGATTTCTCTATTAAATCAGATGGGATGTTTTGAGTTATAGTGACGCCTTCTTCTTTTCAATGGTATATCTTCGTGAATGATTTCAAATAATATTTTGTAGAAGATGTCTACGGCAGCTTCAATATTTTCTTCATTTCTTAAAATCATTTGCCAGTTTATAGCATTAATTTTTTGTCTCAAGCAGTGGCGTAGTAAGAAAATTTTTCGGGGGGGGGGGGGGATATGAATTTTTTTTGTATATATATGAAAAAATGTTCAAAAACATTCTGAGCAGGAAAAAAATGTTCAAAACCAACAACTCAGGGAACGGGTTTGGGTAGTCACGGTAGGAAAGCTGGCTGTTGGTATAGAATTAATGCTCTTCCCCTACGAGGACAATCTGGGCGGCAAACTTCCGACTGTCTAATTTACTGAGTCCTTCAGTTCCCTTGTGCAATTCAGTACCATTCCTCGTTGAGCTTCCGACTGGTACGCGAACTACTCGGTCTAGTCCCCGACGATAGATCTAGCCTACTCCGACGAAAAGTTCCCCAGCGAGAGAAGTTCGAAAGTGAGCCAACCGGCCAGGTGCTGCGGTCAGTTCGGCGATTCCGGTAGAGTAGGGCATCCGGTTTGCTGGAGCCCCGGCGCGGCTGGTGGTGTATCGTTGCAATCTACGCGGTCTCGTTCCCGGCAGTGAATCGGACTGTACGCTGACGGTGAGGTCCCAGACGAAAGAAGTTCTCCCGATACCTCCCGATACCGATTTGGTTCAGTACTACAACTTCTTGAGCCCTTTGGCTCCGTGACCGGTGCCATTTAGCACCGCAACTTCTTTAAGCCCTTTAGTTCTCTTCTTGGGCCATTTGGCACTACTTCCTTGATGATCCATTCAGCACCTCGACTTGTTCTCGAACAACTCGGTCTATTCCCTGACGATGGACCTGACCTACTCCGACAGAGAATTCTTCGGCGAGAGAAGTTCTCCCGAGATCGAGCTAATCAGCTAGGTGCCGAGGTCAGTTCGGTGATTCTGGTGAAACAGGGTGTCCGGTACACTGGTGCGCCGATGACCCGCGACTAGTGGTGTCTCGTCGCTGTCTACTCAGTCTAATCCCCAGCGGTGAATCTAGCTTACGCTAGCGGAGAGTTCCCTGGCGAAAAAAGTTCTCCCAATATCTATTCTTCTTTGGTTTTCGCTATTTTTTTGTCGGAGCAACCGGTGGGGTGCCGTGGTCGGTCTGACGAATCCGCATGGAGCGTGACGTTCGGTTCGCTGGCGTTTCGACGACTCATACTCGATAAACATCAATTTTGTATGCTATCAATATGTTATTTTCAATTTGTTAGGAAAAATGACGTGAAATTTCAATATGCATTCGGAAAATATATTTTTCTTAGCGGACTCCCAGCAATGACTTCGCGGCCCCTAGGGGTCCGCGGACCCCAGGTTGAGAATCACTGATCTACATCATATCTCTGTTTACTGCGTTCCACGTCTTTACGTCGCTTGTCATTCTGTAGGCTACATTATCCGGGTTGATGTCCGGTCCTCCCGTTTTAAGTAGCTCCCTGCACGTCACTTCAAACCTCGGACATTCAAAGACTCTCCTCGGACATTCAAAGACTTCAAACCTCGGACATTCAAAGACGCTCCGGTGTCTCCTCGACGATCTCACACTCCAAGCACAGTGTTGACGTTGCGTACCCACACCGATGAAGATACTCCTTAAGCAGCCGTGGCTCGGTAGGAGCTGTTTCAGGTGGAAGGTCATCTCTCCGTGCTTTCTATTGACCCACGCCGACAGGTTTCGATGAGCCGGTAGGTCCACTTACCTTTCTCCGTATTGTCCCATTCCTGCTGCCACGTCACCATCGAATCGATTCTCATCATTTTCCTCACGTTTCTGGCGTTTCATTGTTTGTAGCACTTGATATCTTCCGTCAGGGTGATGCAGATGGGGATCATCTCGGCGACAAGGCGTACTGCCTCCGGTACGCAATCGCAACTCGTACGACCAGCAGTCGAAGCGACCTGTTCAGTTTTTCGCGGTTTCGTTGTCTCCGTCACCGACACCTCCATTTCTTCAAGTGTCTCACCGTTAGTGACACATCGTTCTCGAAACCAACGATTTTCACTTTCCTGGGAAGCCGCAGTGTTAAGACCCCATCGTACATCCCATTTCAAAGTGCTGGACAGAGAATGGAGCCCTGAGGAACGCCCGCTGTGACTCACATTGCCTATTGCCCGTTTGTTTGTCTGGTACAGCAGTGCTCTACTCTGAAAGTAGCTCTTCAGGATCTGGCTCATTCTTTTATGCCACGCTGCGGCATTGATCTATTCGGGGCTGGATGGCTCGGTAACTTCCCACACTTTGGCAGCAACATCAGTTTCTGCACCTTCCTCATTTCGGTGATTACCATCATCTAAAGACTTCAGCAGTAGCATCCTGAACATGTCCGGATATGCCAGGATCGCTGCTTTCAGTGCCACGGTTGGTATTCCATCCGGACCGGGGGTTTTCTTTTATTTTAGTCACATCGACGCTTCTTTGAGCTCGTCGTTAGTCACTTACCACTCGGCTGTGTTACCTCCTTCTTCTTCGCAGTACGGTGTCGGTGACCAGGTAGTTGAATCGTGTTTCGGGAAGAGACCCTCAACGATTATCTTTATCTTACCCGGGTATATTTCAGCTGGTGTCGACGGACCCTCGTCTTCGTCATGACGACTCAGTACGCGTCACCCAGGGATTGGCGTTTATTTCACAGCACAGCTGCTTATTGCAATTGGCTTGCTAAGCTTGATCTCCCGTACCTACCTTCTCGAAACGTCGCTTGCGCTCCTCTCTCACTCTCCGATCTTACGCTCTAAGCCCGCCTTCTGGATCTAAGACAAGCTGCGTGTAGCGTACTGAGCTACTCATTTAACCCGTAAGATGCATGCCGTCTACTGCATGGCCCTAGTTTTCATGACATTGTAACGTCACAAGCCGTCACAATCCTTCTTGTTAGATCAGCCGCATCAACGTACTTAATTCCGTTGTTCGCCGAAGTAACTCAACAAAGAGGTCTTCGTTAAAGGCTTTCGTCTTCCACTTTAGCTTGCGGCCCGACCTTCTTCGTGCTGCAGCAGGGTTCCATTGGCCGATGCGGTAGCGAATCGCCTAGTGGTCTCTATGGGGATACTTCTCTCGAACTCTCCAGTCCATGTTCGCCGTCAGTAAAGGACTACAGAATGTGGCGAAATTTCTCTCGGTACCGATATCCGTTTCGTGAACCAATAAGCTCCCAGCTCCTCGCTTCGCGCGATCTACTTGTTATAGTCCTCGGCGGTTGAGCTAGCCTCCACAACGTGCCGCCAGGTAGGTGTCGAGTCTGCAGTCTTTCACTACAAGGAAATATTTTCACAAGATAACTTTTGCAAATGAACCTTTGAGAATTTCATTTAAAATATTAGGCATATTTTTATTTAACATATTGATTTTTTTCAAAATTCTCCAAAATATTTCGAGGGGGGGGTGTTTCGTCCCCAACCCCCCCCCCCCCCGCTACTACGCCACTGGCCTCAAGCTTTCATAGTTAGCGGACTCTTAATCAAATACCTCCTCAAATTCACTATCACCAGGTCTGTCGCTAACATGCAAGAATATAGAAAACTCAATGGCTGTATGATAAGCTTCATTCTTCCATAAGTGAGTAAGTGATTCCGTTACACAGAAGTCTTCGTCTATATTCGTAATTAATAAATCTAAATAACAATGCCGCTGATGTCTTATGTGATTTATTTGATTGAGGCCTAAACTGGCAGATTTATCGCAAATGAACTGCAAAGTTTCATTTTCCCCTACAACAGGATAGTGGCGTAGTAAGACAATTTTTCGGGGGGGATATGAAATTTTTTTTGTGTATATACGAAAAAAATGTTCAAAAACATTCTGAGCAGGAAAAAAATGTTCAAAAACCAACTCAGGGAACGGGTTTGGGTAGTCAAGTAGAAAAGCTGGCTGTTGGTATAGAATTATTGTTCTTCCCCTACGAGGACAATCTGGGCGGCAAACTTCAGACTGTCTAATTTACTGAGCGCTTCAGTTCTCTTGTGCCATTCAGTACCATTCCTCTTTGAGCTTCCGACTGGTTCGGGAACTACTCGGTCTAGTCCTCGACGATAGATCTAGCCTACTCCGACGAAAAGTTCCCCAGCGAGAGAAGTTCGAGCCAACCAGCCAGGTGCAGTCAGTTCGGCGATTCCGGTAGAGTAGGGCATCCGGTTTGCTGGAGCCCCTGCGCGACTGGTGATGTATCGTCGCGGTCTTCGCGGTCTGGTTCCTGGCGGTGAATCTGACTGTAAGCTGACGGAGAGGTCCCAGACGAAAGAAGTTCTCCCGATACCAATTCTTATTTGGTATCAGTACCAAACTTCTTGAGCCCTTTGGCTCCGTAACCGGTGCCATTTTGCACCGCAACTCCTTTAAAAAATTTAGTTCTCTTCTTGGGCCATTTAGCACTACTTCCTTGATGGTCCATTCAGCCCTCGACTTATTCACGAACAACTCGGTCTAATCCCCGACGATGGACCTGATGTACTCCGACAGAGAATTTCCCGGCGAGAGAAGTTCTCCCGAGATCGAGCTAATCAGCTAGGTGCCGAGGTCAGTTCGGCGATTCTGGTGAACCAGGGTATCCGGTACACTGGTGCGCCGATGACCCGCGACTGGTGGTGTCTCGTCGCTGTCTACTCAGTCTAGTCCCCAGCGGTGAATCTAGCTTACGCTAACGGAGAGTTCCCTGGCGAAAAACGTTTTCCCAATATCGATTCTTCTTTGGTTTTCGTTATTTTTCTATCGGAACAACCGGTGGGGTGCCGTGGTCGGTCTGGTGAATTCGCATGGAGCGTGACGTCCGGTTCGCTGGCGTTTCGACGACTCATACTCGCTGCTCTGTTGCAGTTTACTCGACTAGTCCTCGGCGGTAGATCTAGCTTATACCTGCGGAGAGTTTCCTGGCGGTGATTGCTCTCCCGAAACCGTTGTTCGATGTCCATTCCGCTGTAAGACGGTCATGATCTACATCAGCGGTTCTCAACCTTTTTCTTAGCACGGACCCCTTAGATATCACACTGGGTTGCTGCGGACCCCCACAGATAAACATCAATTTAGTATGCTATCAATATGTTATTTTCAATTTGTTAGGAAACAAGATTTGAAATTTCAATATGCACTCGGAAAATATATTTTTCTTCGCGGACTCCCAGCAATGACTTCGCGGACCCCAGGTTGAGAATCACTGATCTACATCATATCTCTGTTTACTGCGTTCCACGTCTTTACGTCGCTTGTCATTCTGTAGGCTACATTATCCGGGTTGATGTTCGGTCCTCCCGTTTTAAGTAGCTCCCTGCACGTCACTTCAAACCTCGGACATTCAAAGACTCTCCTCGGACATTCAAAGACTTCAAACCTCGGACATTCAAAGACGTTCCGGTGTCTCCTCGACGTTCTCACACTCCAGGCACAGTGTTGACGTTGCGTACCCACACCGATGAAGATACTCCTTAAGCAGCCGTGGCTCGGTAGGAGCTGTTTCAGGTGGAAGGTCATCTCTCCGTGCTTTCTATTGACCCACGTCGACAGGTTTGGATGAGCCGGTAGGTCCACTTTCCTTACTCCGTATTATCCCATTCCTGCTGCTACGTCACCATCGAATCGATTCTCATCACTTTCTTCACGTTTCTGGCGTTTCATTGATTGTAGCACTTGATATCCTCCGTCAGGGTAATGCAGATGGGGATCATCTCGGCGTCAAGGCATACTGCCTCCGGTACGCAATCGCAACTCGTACGACCAGCAGTCGAAGCGTCCTGCAGGCATGGGAAAATTCGCTCACTCGCGCGACTGTTGCTAACTGTGGATCACAAAGTAGTCAAAATTTTGTGCTCACTAATTAACCATAATCAACGCACGAAGGGAGAAGTCTATTAACTTCAGAGCAGGACACTAGATGGGCAAACTGCGAATAAAAAGTGAAGCTTAAAAAATTTAAGAGCAGCGTCAATTCTTCGTTCGTGAATGTTTGTCACGTAGCTTCGCGAAGCTCACAAAGGTTTCTTCATGCATGATTAAAACATAGTACCTATTTTTGCACTGGATTTTTTGCTGACAGATCGCGTTATGGGTAGTTTTGTAATACACTACTAGTAATTTGATCTACTGAAGTTCCTTGCGGCCTATTTGTTAGCAGTGCATTGTTGCAAATTTTTAAAACCGTTTTAAAATGGTATATGGTTTTCCAAGTATTAATTATATTGTGCGAATATGAAAATGAAATAAAACTGTATAATGAAAATCCTATGCAAACCGCGAACCGCTCGAGAAGAGCTTCGCGAACGAAGCCATCCGCGTTGGGGAAGGAAAGAATTAAAACACAACTGATGTGCTTCTTCGTTGGTTGTTATAGCTTTGAATCGCATGTGTCCGTAACGACAGGTTGCTAGGTATCATTTTCGAAGCTAACAGAATGCATCACAACTGAAGAAAGCTTGCTTGCGAAGCGCGAACGATCGGTTCACGATGCGATTTTTCCCATGCTTGGCGTCCTGTTCACCTTTTCGCGGTTTCACTTGGTTTTCAGCGCCGCACCCCAAGCAGGAGCCCCATATCGCGGTATCGATGACAAAACACTAGATAAGACCCGACATTTCGCATGTGTAACCAACGTGGTTGTTTAAGCTCAATCAGTCGTCGATTATCACTCCCAATTGCTTCAGTGCACGCTTCGATGCATTCACATACCCTTCGATGGTGATCTGTATCCGCTGAACCGCTTTGCAGTTGCTGTTCAACAACAAATCCGTCGTGTAGTGAGCTATTTGCAGCTTGACCCGTTCATCCAGCTCTCGATTGCATCGATTGTCTCCATCACCGACACCTCCATTTCTTCAAGTGTCTCACCGTTAGTGACACATCGTCCACGAAACCAACAATTTTCACTTTCCTGGGCAGCCGCAGTGTTAAGACCCCACACTGATAGAATATATTCGTAAATCGATAGGAATTAATTTCGTGCAAACAACTTTCATAAAATATACGATTTTTTCCTACATATGATGAATCGTTCTTAGTTCTATCGAAACACTTTTATTTTTTATTGCGAGGTTTTCGTGAAAACCACGAAATGACTTTCTTTGGCTTATTACGAAACAGCTTCATTCAGCAAACGAGTCGTTCGCTGTTATATACGAATATCTTTATAATATCTACGAGCACCATTCGTCAAACCGTGCACATCAAAAGAGCAATATGGAGCAATTGTTGCTATACGTCAGATAATTGTTATTATCTGACTATTTAGTAATCGTATCCGTGACCGCCGGTAGCAGGAAGATTTCCTGAACCTCTTTCGCTTCCAGTTGGTTTAGAATCTGGAGCAGTACAGAATCAGTTGAGCCGTCGCGAACTGCTCGTTGATTTTGTATGAATAATTTTGAGTTTTTCTCTGCCGGAGCAATGTCGGTGCTGTCAAACATCGATCCTAAAAGATCGAATGCGACCAACGAAATTGTTTGTAATATACATAAACGTTTATTAAAATAAACGAAACATTTCGTTTTTTTTCGCGAAAAATAATGTCAATAACTTTCGTGCAATGTAAACTAAATAAGTAAAATTTACGAAAACTTTCGTTCATCAAGCGGCCATTTCTTCGTACCACAATAAAATTGATTTGGCCGCATCGATTTTTTTTCAAACTTCGATCCCAAAAGATCGACTGAAAACAATAAGAGGCTAATAAATACGAAAACATTTCTAAGATAAACGAGAAGATTTCGCGCGACCAACGAAACCGTTCGTAATATACACAAACGTTTATTAAAATAAACAAAACATTTCATTTCATTCACGAAAAATAATGTCGTTATCAACGATAACATTCGTGCAGTGTACATTAAATGTGTAAAATTTACGATAGCTTTCGTTCACCGTACGGCCATTCTTGTTCATGAAATGAACGAAACTTACTATTTACAATGCACGAAAATACTTCGTTGCAGAAAACGACGAATGGATTCGTGCATTGCATGATCGATTTCATTATATTTATGAATTGATATTATCAGTGCATCGTACATCCCATTCCAAAGTGTTGGACAGAGAATGGAGCCCTCAGTAACGCCCGCTGCGACTCGCATTGCCAGGATCTGGCTCATTTTTTAAGCCACGCTGCGGCATTGGTCTATTCGGGGCTGGATGTCCCGGTGACTTCCCTGACTTTGACAGCAACATCAGTTTCTGCACCTTCCTCATTTCGGGGATTACCATCATCTAAAGACTTCAGCAGTAGCATCCTGAACATGTCCGGATATGCCAAGATCGCAGCTTTCAGCGCCACGGTTGGTGTTCCATCCGGACCGGGGGTTTTCTTTGATTTTAGTCACATCGACGCGTCTTTGAGCTCGTCGTTAGTCACTTGCCACTCGACTGTGTTACCTCCTTCTTCTTCGCCGTATGGTGCACCATTCGTCAAACCGTGCACATCAAAAGAGCAATATGGAGCAATTGTTGCTATACGTCAGATAATTGTTATTATCTGACTATTTAGTAATCGTATCCGTGACCGCCGGTAGCAGGAAGATTTCCTGAACCTCTTTCGCTTCCAGTTGGTTTAGAATCTGGAGCAGTACAGAATCAGTTGAGCCGTCGCGAACTGCTCGTTGATTTTGTATGAATAATTTTGAGTTTTTCTCTGCCGGAGCAATGTCGGTGCTGTCAAACATCGATCCTAAAAGATCGAATGCGACCAACGAAATTGTTTGTAATATACATAAACGTTTATTAAAATAAACGAAACATTTCGTTTTTTTTCACGAAAAATAATGTCAATAACTTTCGTGCAATGTAAACTAAATAAGTAAAATTTACGAAAACTTTCGTTCATCAAGCGGCCATTTCTTCGTACCAAAATAAAATTGATTTGGCCGCATCGATTTTTTTTCAAACTTCGATCCCAAAAGATCGACTGAAAACAATAAGAGGCTAATAAATACGAAAACATTTCTAAGATAAACGAGAAGATTTCGCGCGACCAACGAAACCGTTCGTAATATACACAAACGTTTATTAAAATAAACAAAACATTTCATTTCATTCACGAAAAATAATGTCGTTATCAACGATAACATTCGTGCAGTGTACATTAAATGTGTAAAATTTACGATAGCTTTCGTTCACCGTACGGCCATGCTTGTTCATGAAATGAACGAAACTTACTATTTACAATGCACGAAAATACTTCGTTGCAGAAAACGACGAATGGATTCGTGCATTGCATGATCGATTTCATTATATTTATGAATTGATATTATCAGTGCATCGTACATCCCATTCCAAAGTGTTGGACAGAGAATGGAGCCCTCAGTAACGCCCGCTGCGACTCGCATTGCCAGGATCTGGCTCATTTTTTATGCCACGCTGCGGCATTGGTCTATTCGGGGCTGGATGTCCCGGTGACTTCCCTGACTTTGACAGCAACATCAGTTTCTGCACCTTCCTCATTTCGGGGATTACCATCATCTAAAGACTTCAGCAGTAGCATCCTGAACATGTCCGGATATGCCAAGATCGCAGCTTTCAGCGCCACGGTTGGTGTTCCATCCGGACCGGGGGTTTTCTTTGATTTTAGTCACATCGACGCGTCTTTGAGCTCGTCGTTAGTCACTTGCCACTCGACTGTGTTACCTCCTTCTTCTTCGCCGTATGGTGTCGGTGACCAGGTAGTTGAATCGTGATTCGGGAAGAGACCCTCAACGATTATCTTTAGCTTACCCGGACATATTTCAGCTGGTGTCGATGGACCCTCGTCTTCGTCATGACGACTCAGTAGTGGCATGTCCAAACACGCCACGGCACCGCGTGCTACATTTTAACATCGCAACCGAGTGTATTGAAATGAGCACCCCAAGCCAGTGCTCGATGCGAAGCACCGATGCACGATAAACGAAGCACCTGTGTCGGTGTTATATTTTCGATCCGGTGCTTGAATGCTTCGGAAAACACTCGGGCCGGGTGCTTTAAAATTTCTGAAGCACCGGAGCCGAGCGCTTTCAACTTCGAATAACACCTCGGAAACTCTTTGACTTTGCACCCGTATCAAAGCGAGAATGTTTAAGCCCGCTAGCATATGCACAAAAAGAAAGAAATAAAGATTTTTCGGTGCGACGGAATAAAAGATAACAGCAAATATACTTCTATAATCACGGCAGTTTTATTTTTAGTTAGATGTGTAATTATAAAATATCCAAAGTCGGTGCAAGTATAGATCGCGGATAGTGGATTATTTTTAATTTTGCGTCTTGGAAATACTAGTCAACGAAAATTCTATTTCTTTATCTTCTTGCAAATGTATATCTAATTGAAAGCAAAAGATATGAACTTTGCCATCGATAAACATCTTTTTATTTTTTTTTATGATCCCAATCTATACGGATAACGCACATATGGTGCTTAGCTCAATTTGAATCTATTCCTATTGCCGCCATTTAGTTGGTATTTCTATACAACTCAATCTTATTATGGCGTTAGAATTGGGCACACGTTTCGAATTTTCGATCAATCAATCACACGTATTTCATAGTATTTGGATAATTTTTATTATACGAAACTTTGGTACCAATTTTTAGATATTCTATCTATTGCTGGTCGTAATAATAAAGTATTGAGTCATTTCATGTCGCAATATTTAGCTAAAATAGTGATGAACTGCCTCATAGTGCTTTTTAGGCTGACAAAATAGAGACACTGAAAAAATTAGTTTATCCGGTGATGCTATTACCTGTAAGTCGATTATTCTGGGAAAGTGAATGGGTTACCAGGTTGTTTTGAGAAAAGAATAAATTTCAATTAGAATGTCAAATTACAGTACTAATTTTATCATTGCGGTCAATAAAACGTATTTTCAGAGGAGCTAATCTCATATAAAATTGTGGCCCTTCGCTAAAACAAGGTCATGTATAAGGTGATCATGTTTCTCAAATATTTTATATTCATTCCAAGCACCCCGGCCTGGTAAGTTAAAAGAGAGGGAGGTTTTGCTTTACTCTAATGGAACTGGAATTGTTCATATCATTTGTAGCAAGTTACCTACTGCAGAGAACTTCAATTTTCAAAATTACTTGAAACACGTTATCGTATGTAAAGGCGTTAGGACACAATCGAGGTGCGCCCATACGATTTATTTCCGCATTATACGTCATTACCAGTGCCATTACAAAACTTCTAACACAGCACAATGCATAGAAATTAATTTTGGCCGGACTTCATTACTTTTCTGGCACATCCAACGGCGTCCGTGTGTTGACGTGCCGTTTGGTTGGCTGTACTATAGACTTATAGAGCATTAATTTAGAAAAAATCTACGTTATCATAAATATCGCTAGCTAGTGTCCTAGTCCTTATCAGTTCTTCGATATTTATACTATATAAGCTATATTCATTATTCCGCATGTAAACTCAATAAAACAAAGACAAATTTAGTTGACAAGATGGTAAGTGATCACCCAAACCATTCTGAAGTGATGCAGTTTGAAATCTGTAAAATAGATTTTTGTCTTGCTATATTCTGGTATTAAGGTATAAAAAAGCCAGCTTCAAATGGGTTTTTACAATTTGATTGGCAAAATTTAATTTCTGCATGCATTTTAGATACATAAAATTTCATTTGACTGACTAAGGAGATTTCAATTCTTGCACAGTATAGTGGGTGAGTAGACTTACCAGTCATAGAGAGTATAACTGTACTGGAAACAGTGATGGATGTAAGGATATGCGATGATTTTTGCTGATACGGTCGGGCATCTATCATCGACATAACTTTTTATAGTCCGTCGGAGATGGCAAACATGAGTTGGAAAGTTTGTGAAAACTAAAAGCATATTGACCACCAGACCATCCAGTACAATATTGGTCAATGAAGTTATGCTTTGGGTAAGCACTATGCACAGGAAGAGACTCCTCTCACTTGAACGTCGAGAAGTTAGCTAAATCATGTAACACCACAACACCAACGAACAGCTCATTAATTTACTTTATTTTTTTAGTAGTTGAAAAATTAATTGACTTACACCAGAAAATCGAATAACAGACAAATGATTTCCCGGATAATGCGACCTGTAATGCATTAAATGCACCTTAAGTTTGTTTGAGAATTCATGCACAAATAGCTATACAAAGCTGAAATATATAATGAACCCGTTAACAATATATTAAATAAATGAAAAGCAACTGAAAAGACAAATCACACCTTGGAATTTTCCAAATTGAATAGAGCCAAATTGATACATTTACATTTAACATATTTTATTTTAGATTCTATTACCCAGGGTAAGATTTTTTAAATCCCCGGATATTCGAAACTGACCTGTTTATTATTGGAATAAATTCCCTTATTCCACAGAAAAATAAAAAAAAAAGTGTGAATACTTTGCATCTATAAGATGTTGTAACTGGCCAGCCGAACCGCTCCCCGCTGTTAAGTGGGTGATTTAAGCGCCACTCTCTAATTGAGAGACCACCCACCAGATGAAGGTTTGCCCGGCCTGAGACCTTTCAAGGGAAGGTTCTATTTATCCCTAATACGGGAAGGGAAGCGAGCTAGCTGACTCAAAACGTGTCCGATGTACTCGACCTACAGACCTAAACGGCAGTCAGGATATCCGTACCTTCAAATACAATGTCCGTCGCCACGGGTTTTCTCATCACTGGCAAAGTCTACAAATCCCACCACAGACTACAAAATGAAAGAATTGGGATTTGTCCCGGTTGTTCTCGGAGTCAACCTCTCCAGTAAACAGCAAACTACAAAAATAAACGAAAACCGACGACATGAAAAAAACCAGCACAATAAACTAAGACGGGACTATTTCACGTAAGGCAAATCTAATGCATTCTTGGTGCATCTAAAACGGAGAAAGCTTCATTCCTGAACACATTTATATTGCTTCCAGATAAAGTTTAACTTGAGCTTTTTACACATTTTATTTTCGTTCCTATACTAACACATGCGTTTTTCATTCATATCCTAGGCCTAGTCTCCTCTCTTTTCCTTTCCCTTTCCCATCGTTTATCTCCTATATAGTTTGTGATCACATTGTGGCGTCTATTTTCGTGCCTCGTGTGTTCTCTTTTGTGTGCTTTTCTCGGCCTGCTGTATGCAAGCGGCCGGTACTTCTAAAGGCTCGCTTTCAATTTAGGGTAGCGGCCCTGTTTTAAGTCACATGCGCATGGACAATCACAAAACGGAAACGTGCTTTGATTTTACTCACGACCTTTTTGACGTTACGTGCTTACTGCATACTGCGGGTGACGACGGAGCTGTTTTTCTGCTGTCTGTCTGCCTGGAACCTGTGCCGAAGTCGTCACCCCAGATTCGCTCGACGTGGTACGGACGCCGCAAATTCCGGTCGAAACCGAAGAAGAAAATGTTGGTTGCCGATCGTAGCGTGTCGGCTGGTCTGCCCTGCCAAGGGCGCGGTGATGACGTCAGCGACCCTCTTCCGGCCACGTGTACCGCCGGGAAACTCTGAGAGCTGACGGTGGGGTCAGAAGCTGTCGCTAGCGGTATGGTGTGGTGTGTTGGGCGTTTGACCGTTACGAATCTGTTGAAAAATAGTATCGCACACATGCCGAAAAATAAGAACTTTGCACGTAGGACGAGAACACGAGGCTTACCTTTAGTCTCACAAATACGCACACGACACTGCCTACACTGACTGCCACTGAATGGGATTCTACCTAGCTGTTTGGGAAAGGAAACGTAACGTTTTAGCAAACTGTTAAGGAATCTTCATGTCACTTTGCTACCTTTTTGAACACACCACGACGCGAATTTTAGAAACGGACAACTCCTGCCTCTTCCACTAGTCAGACCAAAGTGAGAAATCTAGCATTGGGAATCCTCAGATTAACCGGGCATTTGGTAATCTTCGTACCGGAACTTGCTTAGCGAAGTTCTTGAAAATCGTGTTCAAATGCACGAAATCCCAAATTGCAGCAAAGGTCATCTTTTTCTAACGGACAGTTTTAATCATACCAAGCCGCTTCCCTCCCACATGACAGAGCGAAAAAGAATCTTTCCCCCGGCACATTGCGTAAGGGTCAGTGGCCTCAATCGGTAGCAAATCTTCATCGTATCAGCGGGTGCGTCGGTAGCAGTCTCATTGGTAGACGAAAGCTAGGAACTCATTTGCTTATATGTATTATTATGCCAAGTCCTATCCTATATGGGAGCGTAGGATACGGTAATCCCAATTGAAGATTTGTGTCGACTTAATAGTCGACCAAATCTTTGAATTCAACTTGAAATTATTTATTCAATATTCATTACTTATTTAACATGCATTTCACAACATAAACATTAATTAACTAAACTTAATATACCAAGACTATTTGTATACAACATTGCAGACAATATTTGTATACAACGCTGCAGACAACCTATAGGCATATATGTACTCGTTACATCATTCCCCACTAAATTTACGAAAATTTGATTGGCATTGGAATAATCATCAAATAACCAATCAAATTTTCGTAGGCAAACAAATCGTATCTCAAAATTTGTTTCAATCTTCGGGGTCATATATGGTCATCACCAACCGAAGTTGGCTCATTATCTATTTACAGATCATCATCCATCACAGACAAAGCCTGCCACTGACTATCATCGACTTTCGTCTCCAGTCTCCAGCAAAAATTTACTTGCAATTTTTTCAATATCCGATTCTAAGCCAACTATAACATATTATATTTCACTAGAATAGACAAGACAATAGAAACAAAGAACTACAAAGGAAAATAAAGAATTTAAGACGCATCAGTTTTGGTAACAGATGAACTCATTCACTCTACTCATTCATTCATCCCTATTATGCCCACATTCAAAACATACAACATTAAAATGGCTTCAACTCGAAGTTGTCGACAAACTTCGAGCAAGCTCACGAAACATTTAACTGGAGTATTGTCTTCTACACCTGGACGTACCGATTCACGAAAACAATACTCACGAAATAATTCACCTACGTGAAAACCCAAAACTAGCAGGTCCAGTTTGGTGTCCCTCCCCCAGCACGTAGCGAGATATACAGGACCCAAATTTCCCCACAAAATAAGCCTGTTCCTGTTCGCAATTCACTGCCACAGAGAAACATCTCCGCGATATACGTTCATTGCGACCTTGGAACAAAAATTGTACTTCTTAAGAGAATTTTTAAACACCGGAATAAATCCGACAACAAAATTCTCCAAGAAAAATATTTACACAAAAACACAAACTCATTCAGACACCCCTTGCACTCTGCGCGCGTCAGAATCCATCTCTAAAACGAACTCCGACAACGAGCTTTACCAGTCTATCACACATACCAGTTCAACTGCACCTTCTACCCCAAACGTCAAATGGGAACAAATCGTGATCGCGTGCGCGACGAGAAAAAAATCGGTCGGTGGGAAAGTGAAACTGGAAGTGGAAATATGTGGATTACATCGAAATCGAGTGAGAATGCTGGACATTCTGGACCTGAAATGGAAGTTATTCGAGGAGAGTGAAAATTGTGTTCGTTCCACCTATCAGGTGTAAAGGTTGGTTTTCTTCTTTTTTTTCAGGTTTTCTGATCAACCGCTTATGGAAGAAGAGTGCTGTGCTAGCTGAAGGACTAGAAAATTGGATGGAAAAAGGACAAAGGAAAAGAGAAAAAATCGGAACGGATAAAAACTTGGGAACAGATTTGCCACGGGATGGAATTAATTGAAGAAGCTGGAAATTCAAAAGGAGATACGGATTGGATGGATGGAATGAGGACAAAGGAAAAATGAAAAAAATCGAAACGTATAATAACTTAGGAAGAGATTTGCCATGGGATAAAACTAACTGAAGTAGGAGCTGGAAATTTTCAAGGACATACGGATTGGATCGATGAAGAAGGAAACTAAAAGGACATGAAAAGGAAAAACTTTTTGAAAATGTGGAGAAACTAAATGGATTGGAGGATTCTAAAAAAAACAGGATCAGATCTGCCATCAAGGATTAAATGAAAATGGGATGCATGATGATAAGGAACGGGAACGTGACACTGGATGGCTGGAAAAGGAAACTGGAAGAAAAGCGAGAAATCAACTGTCATCTACTTCATCAGAATAAGCTGCTATCAAGGAAAATCGCGCAATAGAAGAGAAATATAATAAGGTAAATATTTTCTATCCAAATCTAATTCTAACTTTTTAATAAATAGGAAGACGATAATGGACAAAAAAAAACGAAAACCAGATCGACAAAAAAGGAAAACAAAAACTAAATACAGCCACAATCCATTCAGAAGGAAGGACGTCTGCAAATAATTTTAAGGGTTTTCGTTGGCAAATATCCCCTCATAAAGAAAGAAGGATGCACTTTGAATGGGTTTCGACCAACGATGGAAAACCGTGAGTGTTCTATGTAGGACTAAGCACTAACATAGATTAAGTACTAATACTAGGATAAGGTTTAGGAATTTATGTATGACTAACAAACTAACCTACTATTTACAAATTATGTACAATTTCCATTGAATATGGAATAAATACTCGCGTATTCGCGGTTACTTTGTCGTTTGGTCTTATTGTGTTCTTGACTCTAACAAAGTTCAGCCCATTCATGGTGTTTTCGTGAGTTCAACTCTTCGTCACTTTCAAGAAGCTTATTCATAGCTGGCAATAAATTCGGTTTAGGATCAAACTTGGTACACTCAGTAGCAGGTCCATCGAAGGACTTTCCTGTACGAGTTCAAGTTTGTCCGTAATTACCCTCGAAGGTGTTTTCTTGCTCGTCGTAATCTGTGGTCACTCCTTGCGGAGGTTCATAGCTTGAATTTGTTCCACTCAATGGCTTAGACGAGAAGAAGGCATCTTCTTCAGCCTATTCGCAAAGTAGACTCCAAATCGCTTTCCCGACAAATCTTCCAGTTCGTAGGTGTTGGAACCAAGGATTTTACGAACAACTGCGGGTTCGTACTTCGGAGCTAGCTTCTTACAGAACCCTTTCCCTTTGTCCGAAAGGTCAAAGGTCTGTTTCAGTACCTTCTCCCCGACACCGTATGTAGCACACTGAGCATTGGACCGAAGGTTGTAGGTCTTGGCATGCCGCTTATAAGCTGCCGTTAGGTTGCCCCTAATCTCCTCGAACAACTTTTTCCTCCTATCGGCCACCGCATTGCTGTCTTCTTTGCTCGGCTGGTAGCTGTCCCGTACCCAGCTGTACTCTCTGCCGTCGGAAATTTTGTTCCGACCAAACACGACGAAGTACGGATTGTACTTGGTGGAGTCATGCACTGCGTTTCTTATCGCATTCGCGATCTCTTGGATGTCGTCTGCCCAATGGCTGTGATCCTTCTTCAGCGTTGCTCGGATGGTCGCGGTAATCACTCGATTCACTCTTTCGGTGTTATTGACCTGTGGGTGGTAGGCTGGTGTTAACCAGTGTGACACATGGTAGGTTTCTAACAGGTTTTTGAACGCTTTCGATACGAATTGAGACCCGTTGTCAGTCAGGATGATTTCCGGGACTCCAAATAATCGGAAGATCATATTCTCTACGAATTCTACCAATGAATTCGCCTTTGCTTCTCGGAACGGTTGGACTAGCACAAATTTGCTAAACACGTCGGTGGCAACAAGCAGACAAGTATTGCGATTCCTTCCCGAGGGTGGCAGTGGACCGATATAGTCAAGAGTTACGAATTGCCACGGATACTCGACGGGTTTTTGGCTTCCCATCGGAGGGGTGACGTTTACGTTTCCCGATTTGCTCACCTGACACCTCAGACATTCCCTGCAGAACTTGCGTACTTCCTCGTTCATCTTGGGCCAGTGGAAGTGCTTCTTCACGGCTGCCAAAGTTTTTTCGAAACCAAAGTGTGCCTTATCGTGTTCCTTCTTGACAATTTCTACTCGCTTATCTTTTGGAGGATAGTATTTCCACGTGAACCGCGGGTCGCTCTGTCGGTTTTCTGTTCGCACATATCGGAAGACTTTCCCATCGACCACTCGCATATCACTGTGCTTTGCGGGATTATCTCTAATCTTCCCCAACAATTTCTCGTATTCCGGATCCGGCTGTAGAACCATAATGGACTCAACTTCTATCGAACGCGATAAGCAATCGGCAAGAATGTTGCTTTTACCCTTCCGGTACTCGAGATCGAAGTCGTACGCCTGGATACGAAGAGCCCACCGAAGTAACTTTGCATTTCCCGTCTCTGTTCCTACGTTGAATAGCCATAGTAGACTTCGGGCATCGGTAACGACTCGAAATTTTGTACCCTCCACGTAATGGCGAAAGTGCTGAATGGCTGATAAGACTCCCAAGCACTCTTTTTCGACTGCAGCGTATCTGCGCTGTGTCCGATTGAGCTTTTTGCTAAAATAGCTGATGACCCGTGTCTCACCATCCTGTTCTTGTACGAGTGCTGCACCTACCGCTCGGTCGGATGCATCCGACTCGATAGTGAATGGTTTCGTGAAGTCCGGGTTGCCCAGGATTGGCGCCGATGTTAACACGGACTTCAGCTCATTAAAGCCTTCTTCTGCTTCTTTTGTCCACGAGAATCGTTTGTGCTCTTTCGACAATAGATCAGTGATCGGGGCCGTGATCCTACTGTAGTCTCGGATGAATCGCTGATAGAACCCCGCTAAGCCCATCAATCTTGTTACAATTCACTTTTTACTGCACGAGGTGGCCGTACCACCTTAGTCACCGGCTAGGGTCATTTTCCTATTGTCTCCAGAGGAAATTTACACGTGGGAGAACTTTCAACCCTTCAAATACCAAAGGTCACTGAGCGGAAGTCGAACTGAGCGGAAACAAGCAAATGGACTCACTTAACAAAAGCTGTGTCGTCTATTTACACAGCTAAATTACACTTAAAGACCAGACATTTTTATTTAATTTTAATTTAATTTCACTTTTTGTTGGGGTAGGGAATAATTTTAAAACAAAAAGGGATAATTTTACTTGCGCATTTTATTTTGCTGACATCTTCCTTGTTGGGCACCGCGTGGTGCTTCGTTGCGGCCGTGTAACTCGTTGGTCGACATGCAGCAATCCAGGGGAGGTGCGGGGCGATCAACGGCGGGCCTGCCGGAGAGGGTGCAGTCAGGGCCTGGCGATGACGATGATGATGAGGGGTCTTCGTTAGCAGCAATTCGGCCGTTTTTTTTATACGAAGGCCGGCTTTACACAAAGCGACCCGGGGAGTGACACTACGCGCACTGTTTGTATAGGAGTTCAACAAAGTCGAGCGAGTTGTTTCTTCACAACGGTTAACTACCAAACCCTTTAGGTACTAGGGTTGTAATGGCGTACACAATAGCGTATAACTTGCCCGCTTAGGGCTTTTCTTCACGGACCGGTCTTCCACACAATACTGGCTACCGAACGAAACTCGCGGGCACGTTTGACGTGTGACCGCTTGTGCTGGTACTTACTCCACCGGGTTCAATTAACTATAAGAGACCGGATCTTGCTATTCTGGACCCTTTTATCCTCTCCTTGTCCGGTTTCCAAACAGTTTCCCTCCGGGCCCTGCCTCCGATCACCCGCATCAAACCGCCCCGCATTCGATGACGATGACATTATCATGATGACAGTATGATGATGACGGCAGACGTTATGATGATGACAACAGACGTTTACATTTATCGTTTAGGGTTGGCGTCGTAATATATTTTTTTTGAATTCAAATTTTTATAGCGAATGACAAATATTTTAATACATGTAACTTGTTTCCCAGTTTTACATAATATTTTAATAGAATAACAAGAGATAGTATGATATAATAATTAAGTATAATATAAATTGAGATTGTATATACAAAATTAGTAATTCAATAAATATAATAAATAGTAATGAACGAATAAATAACAAATAGATAAATAAATAAATAAATAAATAAATAACAAAATCTAACTTTGACACCAACCAGGACTACTAAGCAAAACTTAAACGAAACTCAAACATGTAAACATGGAGTGATAACCGACGTGACGTTTATGTTTTACTTAGACATTTACTAACAATATTTTTACCGGTGTACACAAAGAACAGGCCTCGTCAAACACGTAACGGGGACCGTGCGCTGTTATTTATGTACACGCAAAACAAAAAATGACAATAAATATGGTAATGTAATTTTAGCTGACTCAGTGACCAAGGGTAGTATTGTGACCGTCCTAGTAAAAGGTCACAATTTTCCCGGAGCCGGGTGAAAAAAAAACAAAGTGTTTTTTTTTTTCGCGTTGATCTGTGGTTATCACGTGCAATGTAGCTCTCTGCCTGTCCTCGTTCAGTACTATTATAGTGCAATGATTTGTCCATAGGCCAAAGGAGCTCTTTTCCACTATAATACGTGAATTCGTACAGGTGAGATTGGCCACCGTAATAAGTACATGTGTATGTCAAAATCAGGTACGACGTTGTCCATCCACCAGCCTTCCAAGTTGACAACGAGAGTTTTGCTGTCGAGATTGCTTATTGTGCGTCAGAATAAGAATCGCCATATTGCTAATGTTGAGCCGAAATACTGACCGGAACCAATACAGTCAAACCACTTTGTTTGACACCAAAACACTGTAGCTAATAGAAACAGATTTAACTATCTTTCTCCACTCATTTCTGTCTCAAGTTTGCTTTAGCTTGGACCAAAACGTATGTTTTCAATATATCATTCATTACATTCATCCTAATTTCTCATTCATGCACCCTCGACACATACAAAATCATTCACTCTCTCAATCACTCCTGAATTTACTATTCTAAATGGATTATGCTAGGGGCCCCTAATACTAAATTGTATTCTTTGCAACTCTCATCAAGAGTCAAAGATACTTTTATGAAATGTGAATGGTCAACTCATGGCAAATTTCTAAAACTCTCTCGATTGATGAGAGAAAACATGAAATTGCACAGAATTAACTCATTCACCCTAGAAGTGTACATCGACAACATAAAACCGGCTGCGTACGCTCCTTCGATTCGGTTGCTTTAGTCGATGAATTGCAACCCTGATACATTCTGACTCTTCCGATCTGTCAAAATTTCTCAACATATACAATGATGGCTAAACTGTGCTGGTGCTGATTAAAACCGGTGACAGAAAAACTGTTTTTGTAAGGATTTTCAGGTAAGTATACTGTATGTATTAATTTGTTTTCTCTTTTGTAGAGTGTAATTAAATTAACGACTACAATTATGGCGAGCGGAAGGACGAATTGTAAATATATAAACGACGAAATTAGCGGATTATCCACTGCCGAAAATAAGTTTTGTTACCAGACGAAAATAAATAAGACAGACGGCTTGTTTAATGTATAATTCACCGTCCCGTACGAGCAGAAATGTTTAACCAGGCTTTAAATGAGTGGCCGGCCAAATGCCGAGACTTTTTCCACTGAAATCTTGCAGCTCGTAGGAGGATGACCCGAGTTTTGCTTTTACGCGGCAGGGAAGGAATTGCCGGCCGTACTTGGAATTATAATGTTCCGCGGCACTGGACAGTTTCATATTCCGGCGATACACTAATTGTCTCTCAACAAATGATTTGGAAAACCGGTGATGACGAAGATTGTACCGGTGTTGGGACGATTTATGCGCTTTTTCCAAATTTGTGGTAACTATTTCGTAGATACGGGAAAACATACGTTTACGACGCTCGTTAAGCAGATCTGTGGTAAGCTTCTCATTGTTTCGTGCTAACTTGTGATCGCTTCCAGCTTCCGAAAACTCATGACCATGAGTTATAAAAAACGGCGTGAAACCAGTCGAAGTGTGAACACTGGTGTTCAACACCATTTCGATTTCATGAACTCGTGTGTCCCACAAACGTTGGTCTTCCTTGACATACGTCCGGATAGCAGCGTTGATAGTGCGGTTTACTCTCTCAACTGGATTTGCTTGTGAGTGGTATCGCGAGTTCAACCAATGTGCAATTCCGAACCGCTCTAAAAGTTCTTTGAAATCTTTAGAGACAAAGCTGCTACCATTGTCGGTTATTATGACCTCTGGAACCGAATTTCGCAAAAACCATTGGTCTCTCAGAATATTGCACATTGGTGAACTAGCGACACTTTTCACCGGTTGGAGCATCACCCACTTGGAGAAGTAATCGCAAACTACGAACAGGTGCTGACTACCACGACGACTGCGGGGGAGGGGGCCAATGAAATCGGCTGAGATTATTTGCCACGGGCGTGTGGCTATTCTCATTTTTCCCATTTCAGGGGCCATCGGTGCAGACGTAGCCTTTACTTCTTTGCACGTTGTGCATTTTTGTATATAGTGACGAACTTCTGCTGCCATTTTGGGCCAGTAGAACCGTTGTCGAACTCGTGCGAGTGTTTTATCGTACCCGGGGTGAAAACAAGCGTCGTGACAGTGTTCGAGTATCTTGTTATACTCCGCTGGCTGAGGAACTAGCTTCCACTCAAACCGAGCATCACAAGGATTGTTGTGGGAAGTGACGAATTTGTGAAGTTGGCCATCTTCCACTTTAAAGTCCACGAAGTCATCGGGGCGGTCGGTTACCTTGCTTAACATTGAAGAATACCAAGTGGAATCGACAACTGTCGCGATGCTTCGAGATAAGGCATCCGGCACAATATTTTCCTTTCCCTTACGATGCCGGACGGTCATGTCAAACTGTTGAAGGTTCAACGCCCATCTGCTGCATCTGGATCCGACTTTCCACTTGGTACTCAGGATGTGTGAAAGGGCGGACGAATCGGTAATGAGGGTGAAATGGTACCCCTCAATGTACCCGCGGAAAGCATCGATGGATAAGATTGCCGCCAAAGCCTCCTTTTCAGCAGCGTGGTAGTTTTTTTGAGGTGTGGTTAATTTGTGCGAGAAGTAAGAAATCACGTGTTCTGTTCCATCTTGCTCTTGTATTAACACTCCTGCCACTGCCACGTCGCTTGCATCCGTTTGTATGGTAAATTGGCGACTGAAATCTGGGCTTTTCAAGACGGGGGAAGAGATCAGACGCTCTTTAATCTGGCAGAATGCTTTTTCAGCCGCTTCACTCCAACGAATGGTTTTGGATTTTGACTGCAAGAGATCCGATAAGGCAGCAGTGACCCCGCTAAAATCCGGAATGAAGCGCCGGTAATAATTCGCCATTCCTAGAAATCTTCTAAGCTTGGTTATGGTATTAGGCCTTTCATATTCGACAATAGGGCGAATTTTGTCTGGATTGGCTCTAAGACCATCGGTGCGTAGAAGATAACCGAGGAAGGGAATTTCGGTCACTCCAAACTTCGATTTTTCGAGGTTAATGCTCAGATTGGCGTCTTTCAAGCGACGAGCAATCTCAGTTAAGAGCTGTTGGTGATGCGCAAACGTTTCCGTTACCACGACGATATCGTCGAGGTAAACGAAAACGTACGGTTCCAGTATACCGTGACCTAGAACCTTGTCCATCAGCCGGGCCAATGTGGCCGGACTGTTAACCAAACCGAAAGGCATACGGGTATACTGGAATAGCCCTTTGCCCTGTACACTAAATGCCGTGTACTTTCGCGATTCCTTATCCAAAGGTACTTGGAGGAATGCTTCCGACAAGTCTATTGTAGACAAATATCTTGCATTCGGTAGTTGACCCAAAATACGGCCAGGGTGGGGCAAAGGGTACGCATCACGAACTGTTCTCTCGTTAATTTTTCGAGCATCCAAACACAATCTCTCTTTATTTGGCTTTATAACTGGCACGCAATTGAGCGACCAATCCGAACTACTTCGTTCTATAATTCCCAGATCCAAGAGTCTCTGAAGCTCAACGGCAACCAGATCTTGCGTCTTAGGGGACATTACGTAAGGGAACTGGCGAACGGGGGGTTTGGTTGCCCATTCTTTCGCCAGCACAATACGATGTTGGGCACAGCTAGTCATAGTCAATTCACCCTCCCGCGCGGGAACGAATTGTCTCTTGACCTTTTCAATCTCTTCCTTTTCTTTGGAAGTTAAAAATGTCTCGGGAGTGGGTTGATTGATTTCCGCGACGGTAGCTTGGCGCTCGCTGTTTATGGTATCATGCATTGTGGGTTGAATCAGGAATTTCTCCCAAAAATTCATACCACAGATGCAATTGATGGAAAGGTTGGCCACAACCAGTGTCGGAATTATTCTAACACAACCTTCGAGTGTAAATGGCAGTTGAACCTGCCCAAGAATTTGGAGTTCATCTCCGCTAGCCGAGCGAAGGACAACATTTTTGGAGGGACGATGCAGCTTTTTATATTTGAACTGCTTGAAATTTTTTTCACTGATTAGCGTGTGATTACTACCGCTATCAAGAAGGGCACGAATCGAAAGGCCGTACACTTTTACTGAAACATACGGTCGGTTGTCGTTTGGAAATGGGTAAATTATTTGAAACGTTTCTGAAGATTTGGGGTACAGATTCTCTGTTGCATTTTCCCAGAAGGGCGGGGGAACCCTTGGGAGACTAGAGATTTGGTTTACGCGTCTGGGCACTGCGAACGGCGAATTTGGCTCGCGTGCGGGCCGTTTTTTTGACAATAGGGACAATAATTTGTCGGGAACCCTCGAAGACCACAAGTGCTGCAGAAAAGTGTACGTGGTAATCTGCACATAGCTACATGGTGTCCAATTCTTCCACAGTTGTAGCAAGTATTGGGTGATGGGGGCGAGTGCGCGGTAATTAAATCTTCCAAAGTAATTTGGGGGCGAGACTGACATGCAGATGACATCGCAGTCTGTTCCCGGGCGGTGGGATTACGCGACGAGCCTTGATTCGTCGACACATTGTGAGAGAGCTCATTGCTTTTTGGGGGAGGTTGGTTTGCCCGCGACTGATTGTTTTGAGGATTGGTGGATGTGTTAGAAACATTCCTATTCGGTTGCGAAACCGTAGCGATTGGCTCACTGTGCTGAGATTGTGGTTGCTTGTTTGCCTTCTTTTTGGGATTGGACTCTGTCCCTTGGACGGCCTGAATAGTCTTCTCGGTACCAAAGACCTTGTTGTACGCCGAGAAATTCAGCGCGTCCAGTTTCTGACCGGCGGCGACCAGTGTTTCCAAATCTATAATGGGGATGAATGTCATTTGCCGTTTATAATCAACCCGCATATTTTGCTGAAGTATTTGAACTTTCTCGTGTTCGGGAATTTGCACACTCATCGTGCGAAAAAGTTTCTCTAGCTCAAAGTAGTATTCATGGAAGAATTCGTGTTTTTGTTGCCTCCGCTGATAAATTTTCATTTTTATCAGGGCGTCAAGATCAGGGTGCATATAGGTTCGTTTCAACTCGAAGACAAGATGCTGCCAATTCAGCAATCTGCCTGTGGTTCGCTGAGTCATATACCACTTAAGGGCTGATCCCGCAAACAAATGTACTGCCGACTCAAACAGTTCCACATCTGACACGTGCTCAGCTTGGGATAAAACCTGAATCAGTTCCAAAAACTCATTCAGCTTCAAACCTTGGTCATCACCGCTATATTTTGTGATGTTCCATTTAGATACCGGCAAACAGTGGTGGTTCTGAATAGGGATAGAATATGCATTTGCGGACGTACGGTTCGGTATAGGAAGTGGGTTATTGCCAGGGAGGGAATGAACGGAGTATGTGGCATTTTGAATCGGAATTGTTGGACGAATTTCTGAAGGAATCTGGTTAATATTTTGAAATCTAGGGTAATTTGAAGAGGAAATAAAAGGATTCTGGCGGATTAGGGATGTAAAACTAGCAGGAGAGGAATCAGGAAAATTAGGATTGCGGTACGATTGGCTATTTGACGGCATGGCAAAGTCAAAAAAGGTTTGCGTCCCGGCATCTTTTACTTCCCTGCGTCGTGCTAACTCGTGTTCCAAATCTACTATTCTTGCCTGCAATGAGTGGATCCATTCAAGGTCAGCCTGCGATAAAACTGACTGCCTAGGGTTGTTAATTATTTCCTGATCTTCGTTTTCTGCTTCCTGATTTATTTCATCTTCGTCTGGCGTATGTTCCTCCGAATCATCGTTATCCTGATTATTCTGATTGGGAATTGTTAAATTACCGAAAATTGGGTCAATGGTTTCCACTAATTCAACCAGTGTATTTTGTAAAAAACTATGCAAATTGGGCGAGCCACGTGCGTTAGACAAAACGGTCACTATGCGCACGCCCACATGCAACATCCTCGCATAATACGCCATCTTTGCGTCGTCATTCTCTTCTTGCCCCAAAGCCTTTTTCAAGTCCGAATATTTTTGAGTACATACAGTAATCTCTTTGCCTGAATCGATTGACACGTGGAGCGAACGTTTTTCAGTCGAATTCTCCCTCTCAGCTTTTAGCTGATCCCTTAACCATCTCCGTTTGCGTGTTCGATCAAAACTTTCCCCTATGATGACAGACCGAACTATCAGTTCATGGTCAAGCTCATCATCCGAAAGAAATTCAACTTTCAAATCAGAATACCACTTTACTAACAACTCACTGGCTTGATCAAATGTAAAGCGTGAAGCAGCCATTTTTAATTAAACTATAAGTTAACGACCAAACACTTAAATATACTCCTAGAAGTGATAATTTAAATAAACTTAGTAACAACACAAAAAAGTAGAAAAATACAATTAAATCCAATTTAATTCAATCATTTTAGAACCACCCTATTTTTAATAAAGGAAATCAATCAGTATTTCTGCTCTACATCTGCAATGTACGGCGTATGATTTGCAGGTTTTTTCATCACTCGCAAGAATCCGCATTAAAACGGTTCGAAGTTTTACTCTCGGACTGCTTTTTGGACAACACATCGACCTAATGACCAAACGTTAATGAAAATTACGCGAGTAATTGAATTTCCCCGGGAGACACAACGAAAAAGGGGTTTGCTTCTGGTCTTGGAAGCAAAGCACTTTTTCTTAATATTTTTTTGCGTTGGGCGCCAATTGTTACAATTCACTTTTTACTACACGAGGTGGCCGTACCACCTTAGTCACCGGCTAGGGTCATTTTCTTATTGTCTCCAGAGGAAATTTACACGTGGGAGAACTTTCAACCCTTCAAATACCAAAGGTCACTGAGCGGAAGTCGAACTGAGCGGAAACAAGCAAATGGACTCACTTAACAAAAAAATAGACGACACAGCTAAATTACACTTAAAGACCAGACATTTTTATTTAATTTTAATTTAATTTCACTTTTTGTTGGGGTAGGGAATAATTTTAAAACAAAAAGGGATAATTTTACTTGCGCATTTTATTTTGCTGACATCTTCCTTGTTGGGCACCGCGTGGTGCTTCGTTGCGGCCGTGTAACTCGTTGGTCGACATGCAGCAATCCAGGGGAGGTGCGGGGCGATCAACGGCGGGCCTGCCGGAGAGGGTGCAGTCAGGGCCTGGCGATGACGATGATGATGAGGGGTCTTCGTTAGCAGCAATTCGGCCGTTTTTTTTTATACGAAGGCCGGCTTTACACAAAGCGACCCGGGGAGTGACACTACGCGCACTGTTTGTATAGGAGTTCAACAAAGTCGAGCGAGTTGTTTCTTCACAACGGTTAACTACCAAACCCTTTAGGTACTAGGGTTGTAATGGCGTACACAATAGCGTATAACTTGCCCGCTTAGGGCTTTTCTTCACGGACCGGTCTTCCACACAATACTGGCTACCGAACGAAACTCGCGGGCACGTTTGACGTGTGACCGCTTGTGCTGGTACTTACTCCACCGGGTTCAATTAACTATAAGAGACCGGATCTTGCTATTCTGGACCCTTTTATCCTCTCCTTGTCCGGTTTCCAAACAGTTTCCCTCCGGGCCCTGCCTCCGATCACCCGCATCAAACCGCCCCGCATTCGATGACGATGACATTATCATGATGACAGTATGATGATGACGGCAGACGTTATGATGATGACAACAGACGTTTACATTTATCGTTTAGGGTTGGCGTCGTAATATATTTTTTTTGAATTCAAATTTTTATAGCGAATGACAAATATTTTAATACATGTAACTTGTTTCCCAGTTTTACATAATATTTTAATAGAATAACAAGAGATAGTATGATATAATAATTAAGTATAATATAAATTGAGATTGTATATACAAAATGAGTAATTCAATAAATATAATAAATAGTAATGAACGAATAAATAACAAATAGATAAATAAATAAATAAATAAATAAATAACAAAATCTAACTTTGACACCAACCAGGACTACTAAGCAAAACTTAAACGAAACTCAAACATGTAAACATGGAGTGATAACCGACGTGACGTTTATGTTTTACTTAGACATTTACTAACAATATTTTTACCGGTGTACACAAAGAACAGGCCTCGTCAAACACGTAACGGGGACCGTGCGCTGTTATTTATGTACACGCAAAACAAAAAATGACAATAAATATGGTAATGTAATTTTAGCTGACTCAGTGACCAAGGGTAGTATTGTGACCGTCCTAGTAAAAGGTCACAATCTCCGGATGTCTTGCTGTGTTTTTGGTCGAGCATAATCCAAAATCGGCTGGATGCGAGAGTTATCTATAGCCACTCCGTTCTCGTTTAGCAGGTATCCTAAATACATGACCTGTTTCCGGCAAAATCGAGACTTGTCCAACGAGATCGTTAGTCCTGCTTTCCGAAGTCTCTCTGCCACTATCTTCAATAGCCTAAGGTGCTCCTCGAACGTTTCCGCTGCAATCACAATGTCGTCCAGGTAAACAAAAACTTTCGGCTCTAAGTCAAAGCCGATCGCCTTTGCCATCAACCGCGACATGGTGAATGGAGCGTTCATTAGGCCGAACGGTAGAACCTTAAAGCAAAAAATTCCCTCTGCTGTGCGAAATGCTGTCAAATTTCGACTTTCCTCTTTCAGTGGTATCTGAAAGTAGGCGTCTTTAAGATCAATCACCGAGAAAAATTTGGCTTTACCCAATCGACGAAATATGTCCTGCATATTTCTCATTGGGTAGGAATCTTTAATAGTTAACATATTAATCTTTCTCGAATCTAAGCATACTCGCACTTTCCCGTTTTTCTTGAGAACAGGTACGAGAGGGTTTGTCCATTCGGAGTAACACTCTTCGATCGCGTCAAGCTTCTTAAAGCGCTCCACTTCTGCGTTAATGGCTTCTTGTATGTACGGTGAGCATTTGTACCTGGGTGGATTCCGCGGAATTGCTCCCTCCTTCAACGTGATCTCATGTTGCATGAGGTGCGTTCTCCCTAGCTTTCCAGCACCTGTTAGCTCGAACGACTTGATGACTTCTGTAAGCTGCTTGCGCTGTTCTGCCGTTAATGGATGTTCAGTTTCGATTGCCTCGGGATCCGGTGTCAACTCCGTTGGACCTTCGTAGACTGGAATGTCTAGAGTATCGTCATCTTCCGACTCTTCTGCGATTGCTGGAACACCAGATGGCTCTATGGTGAAACAGAGCAGCTCACATTTTTGTTCTTTTACCGTTTGAATTTCCTCGGGCCCCTTTCCCAAATCAATCATAGGCTTGATTTTGAAAGCTTCCCAGAAATCCGCACCTAGAATTAACTCCCTAGAAATTTCGGGTACTACAATCGTCGGAATTACCTTAGTGACGTTCTTGTATGTATAAGGAATGTTTAGGCAACCGAGACATTTATAATTGGTACCATCGGCTGTTGATACTCGAATCGAGGCAGGTTGTAATTTTAACCCATATTTATCCACCACGTCCAACGAATTCATAAGACTAATTCCCGCCCCTGAGTCTAACAATGCCTCAAATTCTGACTCAAAAATATTCACTTTTATGTGGGGGCACTTGCCCACCGAAATTTTAATGTGGTAAATCTGCGATAAGGGGTCATAATTCAGTTTTCGGTGCATTTGTTCGGGAATCTCCTTACCAGTTGGGATGCTCAGATTCCCAGTTTCACATCCCCCTACTCGTTTCCCTGCGCCTCTTGACCAGTTCTAAGTCCTCCTGATCTCGAACACCGTTCGCAAGTCCGAGTTGTCCTCCCAAGATTTCCACAGCCATAACAAAAAACTATTTTCGGTTTGGAACATTGTCTCCATCCGTGACCTTCTCCTTGACAGTTCCAGCATTTCAGCATTGGTTGGCCCTGCATCGTTCGACTAGCTTGTTGTGTATCATTCGATTGCTGTCTGCTATTGGGTCTCGTGATCGTTGATGACCTATCGTTGTTTGATCGTCCCCTGATCGCGTTCACCGATGCTGACCGGTCGCTACCGTAGTCGCTCTCTTCTGCTTCGATTTGATTAATTGAGCGGCGGGCTGGTCCATCCATGGGTTGTTGTTGCAAGTGGGGATCTGCTGCATCGATGCGATAGTTCAAGCAGATCAAGTGTTGGAGATCATTCACCTCCACTATCGAGATTTTTGATCGATAATGCTGACGCATGTTATCCCAAATCACTTCAAACTTTCTTCTTTTAGAAAGTGGTTGGGACAACATACGGTTAAGCTTTTCAATCTCGGTAACGAAAGCAATGAATGGTTCTCCTCTTTGTTGTTTCCGTTCCTGGTCTTTGTTGGGATTTCCAAACCGATATATGATATTGGTTTCGAACACCTCCCACGAGACAAAATCATCTACGTAGGTGAAAAACCAATCCGACGCGGCTCCTTCCAGCAGGATGTGGATGTCCCTCAATAGAATCTGCTGCGATACTCCCTCTCGTTCAGCGAGTTTCTTGGTCTTGTACAAGAAGTTTTCAACTGGCATTGACCTTGATTCTCCGGTGAAGCGTACTTTCCACTTTTCGACTCGCCCATAGCCCTCATGTTGTCCTCGGTGGTAGTATGGTCTTCCTCCAACTTGTGCTCGTCTGCTGGAATATCTGGGCGTTGGGTATCGTCCGCAACTGACATTTGATTCCTCTGTACTGTCCAACTCGTCCTCTTGAGAGTTTCTGAACCTGTTTCTGTATCCGCGTGAGCTTTGACTTTCGTCATCGCTCGAGTCTGTGTCCCGGTATCGTCCCGAAAAACTGACTGTTTGGTATGGTAGAGATGTTGATGCCCGATGTTTGTTACCTTTCACTCTAACGTCCCGTCGTGAGGTCTCAGCCGTTCTTTCTGGTGTCAGAAACCTATGCGACGTGTCCCCCTGGATTTTGTTCGATACACGTCCGACCAATTCAGCTAACTGTTTCTTCATCTCCTCCCATTCCCCCCTGGATACCACGACTGTTTCATCCGAGTTTTGCTGTTGCTTGGGGATGGCCCCTTTCGACGAATTTGGAGTAAGCTGGGTACCACTTTCACCTTGCATGCCCGTGTTTCCTTCGGCCCCTTGAATAATGCTGCTAATATGCTCTTTATACGGTGACAGCGGTGGACCAAATTGGAAATCCTGCATTACTTTTTCAATCTTTCTCGTTAATTCCCTTCTTACCATCTTTTCTTCTTCATTAGAAGCTATGCATCTCTTTACCCTATACCAATAATGTAACACTCTCGATTCCAATTTTGGCTCCACTTTCCTCTCCAATGCTTTCCGTAAGTCTCCGATTCGTCCCTCAATGTGGAGAGCTTCATCGGTAATATTCAAAAACGACCGAAAATTCCGACCCTCAGTTTTATCCGCCCTAAATAAATTCCTTAGCAGTCTCTGCTTCCCAGTCAAATCCAGATTGAACACATTTTGTGGTTGATTGCGGATCATTAATTCGTAATCAACCTCTTCCTGTGTAAGATCTTCCGCATGTGGGAATAATCGGTTCATTTTGTGTGTATGTTTATAGTTATAAGATGTTATAGTAAGTAGAGAATTGATGTGTTTGTACCAATTAAATAGTAGTTGCCAATAGGCTAAGTGTCTTATATGGCACAATTAGATAATAAATAACATGCAATTATATGTACCAACAAACTAACGAATAAATGTAAATATGTATATAAACTGCTAGATAAATAAATATATATGTGAATAAATAAATAAATAACAGATAAGGACAAAGTTAGGAAAAAATATATGAATATAAACGAAAATGTTGCAAATGTTTGAGTTTTATTCCGGAAGTATGATTGAAAAATGTTCCCTTTCTTGGAACCGAATAGAAGGTTTTGAAACCGTAGCGTTCGTCTCAGAAAATTTTAAGAAAATCAAATATTTTTTTTTGATGGAAAGTGCTATTGACTCGGAAAAAAAATACAAAAAGATTTGTCTTGTCGGTCCTCAAATTTAATTTGAGCGACAATGTAACAGGTTTCAACGAAACAGAAAAGCCTTGTATTGTTGGGCGCCAATGTAACTGGCCAGCCGAACCGCTCCCCGCTGTTAAGTGGGTGATTTAAGCGCCACTCTCTAATTGAGAGACCACCCACCAGATGAAGGTTTGCCCGGCCTGAGACCTTTCAAGGGAAGGTTCTATTTATCCCTAATACGGGAAGGGAAGCGAGCTAGCTGACTCAAAACGTGTCCGATGTACTCGACCTACAGACCTAAACGGCAGTCAGGATATCCGTACCTTCAAATACAATGTCCGTCGCCACGGGTTTTCTCATCACTGGCAAAGTCTACAAATCCCACCACAGACTACAAAATGAAAGAATTGGGATTTGTCCCGGTTGTTCTCGGAGTCAACCTCTCCAGTAAACAGCAAACTACAAAAAATAAACGAAAACCGACGACATGAAAAAAACCAGCACAATAAACTAAGACGGGACTATTTCACGTAAGGCAAATCTAATGCATTCTTGGTGCATCTAAAACGGAGAAAGCTTCATTCCTGAACACATTTATATTGCTTCCAGATAAAGTTTAACTTGAGCTTTTTACACATTTTATTTTCGTTCCTATACTAACACATGCGTTTTTCATTCATATCCTAGGCCTAGTCTCCTCTCTTTTCCTTTCCCTTTCCCATCGTTTATCTCCTATATAGTTTGTGATCACATTGTGGCGTCTATTTTCGTGCCTCGTGTGTTCTCTTTTGTGTGCTTTTCTCGGCCTGCTGTATGCAAGCGGCCGGTACTTCTAAAGGCTCGCTTTCAATTTAGGGTAGCGGCCCTGTTTTAAGTCACATGCGCATGGACAATCACAAAACGGAAACGTGCATTGATTTTACTCACGACCTTTTTGACGTTACGTGCTTACTGCATACTGCGGGTGACGACGGAGCTGTTTTTCTGCTGTCTGTCTGCCTGGAACCTGTGCCGAAGTCGTCACCCCAGATTCGCTCGACGTGGTACGGACGCCGCAAATTCCGGTCGAAACCGAAGAAGAAAATGTTGGTTGCCGATCGTAGCGTGTCGGCTGCACAGTGGCACGACTTAGAACAAAAGGTGGACTAAAGTCCAAACTTTTCCATATCGGTTCATATAGGACGGTTTTATGTACTTTTGGTACGCTGAATTCGTTTTCGATAATAAAACATTTCAAAAATGAACATTTACTATTCATTAGGGTGTCTCAAAAATATTTTTTTTTCTGAATCGTTCTTAAAATTTGTGTATATTAATTTTCGTGTGCTAAATCGTTTTTGATATTAACATTTAAAAAAAAAAATCATTATGCATTAGGGTGGTTCAAAAATAATTATTTTGTTGCGAAGGTTCAAATTTTTTTTAAAGACATTTTTGTGCACTGCATTCCTATGTTGGTTATAGAAAATAGAAATTAACTTTACTGCTTATTAAAGTGGCTCAAAAGTAAATATTTTGTCTTTTATAAAGATTTCTTTCAATTGTAATTTTGAAATTTATTTTCCGTATTGAAACGAATTAATTGACATCTCATTATGGGGCTTTAGAAATGATTATATTATTTTTAAGGATCAAATAAGATGTGATTGTCTAATTTTGGAACGTTTAATTCATTAGTGGGTTACTTGGTATGAAAACTACATTTTTTTCATTTTCAAAACAAACATTTTGAGCGTCTTAGTGGAATATTGATTTACATTCACTAATCAACAAGATGGTTAACGATTTTGTTTTCGCAGGTGTGTTTTAAGTTGCTTAGATTGCTTATTTCATACCTTAAATTAAAATAAATCCAAAATACTTTTTTCGCGTATATGGTTCATTTAAAAATGGTCTTATTTTATTTGGATAATATCGCATACCCTTAAGCTATATCAGTGCTATGCAAACTCGGAAAAAATAGTCTCACCAAATGACTAGAACTCAACTGTGTTCACTCAATTTGACAGTTATGGCGTAAGTTAGCAAAAATAGTTCATGAAACATTTTATGACACATTTCAGATGGTTGAAAATATTTACTGAATTTTAAACATTCTTAATTCCTTTACCACTTAAAAACCATACTTCCCACTCGGCTCCTTACTCTTGATCACTAGTAAAATCCTTGTAGATCATGCTCTAAATGCTATTTGAAAGTTGTGCATAAATTAGTGTCATTATTCTAGTCATAAAGTGAATATTCAAATTAAATATCAGTATTAACCATGCGTCTCCATTCACAGTTTTTTCAAATTTTGACTGCTTATCGCAAGTTTTCGCAAAACTAGAATAGGCTCATTTGAAAGAGAAAATGAAAAGCTTTCGAATGAGTATAGTGTGATCGCGGGCATTCACGGGCGTCGTTGTTGTTATCGCTTTAGTAGTTCGAATTCAATAAAAATGCATGACAAACAGTTATCTAAACACTAGCTAAACCAACTAGTGACTTATTTTTGGCGATTTTACGTTGTAATTTTATCACACGGATAATTTTGGTGAAGTAATGCAATTCATAAAATCAACCGTTTCTTTGAAAAACGAGAATAACCGTATATAGTTTCTATAGTCAAATAATGCAAAAAACACTTGAGTGATGCCCTTCAAAAAGCTGTCAAAAATTCATTTTGCATTCAAATCACCTAAAATTTCGTAAAAATGTCTCTGATGGCTCAGCTGATACGAGAAAAATACTAGTGAGAATATCGCATAACCTTCATATATGGACTTAAGTCCGGGCTCGTCCCACTGTGGGCTGGTCTGCCCTGCCAAGGGCGCGGTGATGACGTCAGCGACCCTCTTCCGGCCACGTGTACCGCCGGGAAACTCTGAGAGCTGACGGTGGGGTCAGAAGCTGTCGCTAGCGGTATGGTGTGGTGTGTTGGGCGTTTGACCGTTACGAATCTGTTGAAAAATAGTATCGCACACATGCCGAAAAATAAGAACTTTGCACGTAGGACGAGAACACGAGGCTTACCTTTAGTCTCACAAATACGCACACGACACTGCCTACACTGACTGCCACTGAATGGGATTCTACCTAGCTGTTTGGGAAAGGAAACGTAACGTTTTAGCAAACTGTTAAGGAATCTTCATGTCACTTTGCTACCTTTTTGAACACACCACGACGCGAATTTTAGAAACGGACAACTCCTGCCTCTTCCACTAGTCAGACCAAAGTGAGAAATCTAGCATTGGGAATCCTCAGATTAACCGGGCATTTGGTAATCTTCGTACCGGAACTTGCTTAGCGAAGTTCTTGAAAATCGTGTTCAAATGCACGAAATCCCAAATTGCAGCAAAGGTCATCTTTTTCTAACGGACAGTTTTAATCATACCAAGCCGCTTCCCTCCCACATGACAGAGCGAAAAAGAATCTTTCCCCTGGCACATTGCGTAAGGGTCAGTGGCCTCAATCGGTAGCAAATCTTCATCGTATCAGCGGGTGCGTCGGTAGCAGTCTCATTGGTAGACGAAAGCTAGGAACTCATTTGCTTATATGTATTATTATGCCAAGTCCTATCCTATATGGGAGCGTAGGATACGGTAATCCCAATTGAAGATTTGTGTCGACTTAATAGTCGACCAAATCTTTGAATTCAACTTGAAATTATTTATTCAATATTCATTACTTATTTAACATGCATTTCACAACATAAACATTAATTAACTAAACTTAATATACCAAGACTATTTGTATACAACATTGCAGACAATATTTGTATACAACGCTGCAGACAACCTATAGGCATATATGTACTCGTTACAATGTGAACAACATCCTTAAGAAATGATACGTGAATTTGGCTTGGTTCGGTATAATTTGTGTTGAGTTTGTGTAAGTCATAGAAATTTAAACGCGTATGTAAATGATATGTTCCCACGCGAGTTGACTTTATTCGCTTCATATTATCATATAAGTTGTTTCTTTTTACTTTTACTGTAAATTTTGACAAATGAACAGTATATTTGATTGAATTTATTAGAATGACAAAATAGGATGATTTGTATTGAACAAAAACTAAGATCTAAAAATTGCAATATAAACTAGTTGGACCCACTCACATTTGCCCAAAAGGTAGACTGAAAATATTGGTCCTAAAATTTTTGTGTAATTTATACACGGCACTCATGAAGTCATTTGATGGTAGCTGAAGCCGCCACTTTAGAAATTTTACTAAAATACAACAATTTCATGTTTGATTTTACGTATGCGGAAACCAAAGAGAATTTCCATAGATTTTAAATAATGATCTTTCTACCTAGAGTTAAAAACTAAAATGTTTTCTCAATCAGTGACAAATTCACTTTGCAGACCGATGGCTGGAAACATAATTTCATTTTGAAGTTATGGCTAAAGCTAAATACTTTACAGGATACTTAACGACCTTGACTTATACAGTAATGTTTCGATTATATCACTATGCGTTTATATCAATACTCGTTTATATCACTCTCGATTATATCACGGTTTTATCTCGATTATATCACGCTTTTTGAAAAACAGAAAAAGCACACTACATTTTGATCCAATTAAGCCACATGTTGTGTCCTGGCACTTATAATATTTTTGCCTTTCTCAATAGAAAGGTATTGCAATTGCTCTGAAAACCGACTTTTTAACGGAGGGCCGAGTGACATATACCATTCGATTCAGTTCGTCGAGTTCGGCAAATGTCTGTGCGTGTGTATGTATGTATGTGTGTGTATGTGCGTCTGTGTGTGTATGTGACCAAAAATGTTACTCATTTTTCTCAGAGATGGCTGAACCGATTTTGACAAACTTAGTCTCAAATGAAAGATACAGCGTTCCTATAGAATGCTATTGAATTTCTGATGCATCCGACTTCCGATTCCGGAATTACAGTGTGGTGAGCACGATCACGCAGAAAATGTCGATTTTAATAAATTCTGCAATGGATGTAAAAAGGTGAAAAATTTTCCAAAATATAACCACAACTGCTTCGATTTGTAGTATTAGGTCACTTTTTGGCCACATTGGCCACCATAATCGATTCTGGAAGCCCCAGCGGAAGTATCCAATTTCAGAATAACAGTCACATCGGTTTCTCGGAGATGGCTAGACCGATTCAACCAAAGCTAGACCGATTCAACTCAAATGAAAGGTGTCGCGCCCCCGTAAATGGCTATTTAATTTCAACCCGATCCGACTTCCGGTTCCGGAGTTACAGGTTGTGGCGTGCGATCACATAGCAAATTGTAATTCAAACCGATACTCCGATGAAAGCAAAAAAGGTAAAAATTTCGCTAAATTGTCTCTCAAACATTTTAAATTTGCTGTTCTAGGTCACCGACGGCCAACCAAACTTTCGTTGACTACATTGACCGCCATAGACGGTTCCGGAAGTGCCCGGGAAAAGCGGGCATCTTTCAAAATTTACGAACTCACATCACTTTCCCGGAAATGGTCGGGCCGATTTTCACAGACTTAGTCCCAAATGATAGCTATAACATCCCCATAGATGCATATAAAATTTCGTACGGATCGCTTATATGGGTCCGGAAATATAGACTAAATCGTCCGGTCACATATGAAATTCCCATATAAGCCGGAACTCAAATTTTTTTTCAAAGGGGGGACCTAATGAAATTTCAGAAATCGAATTCGTATTTTTGATGCCAAACATCTTTAAAATGCATGAAACGTCGAGATTTTATGTTATCTCGAAAAAATTTTTTTTTATAAAAATCAACTTTTTGGGACTTTGCCGATTTTGCAGCTATATCACTATGCGTTTATATCAATACTCGTTTATATAACTCTCGATTATATCACGGTTTTATCTCGATTTTATCACGCTTTTTGAAAAACAGAAAAAGCACACTACATTTTGATCCAATTAAGCCACATGTTGTGTCCTGGCACTTATAATATTTTTGCCTTTCTCAATAGAAAGGTATTGCAATTGCTCTGAAAACCGACTTTTTAACGGAGGGCCGAGTGACATATACCATTCGATTCAGTTCGTCGAGTTCGGCAAATGTCTGTGCGTGTGTATGTATGTGTGTATGTATGTATGTGTGTATATGTGCGTCTGTGTGTGTATGTGACCAAAAATGTTACTCATTTTTCTCAGAGATAGCTGAACCGATTTTGACAAACTTAGTCTCAAATGAAAGATACAGCGTTCCTATAGAATGCTATTGAATTTCTGATGCATCCGACTTCCGATTCCGGAATTACAGTGTGGTGAGCACGATCACGCAGAAAATGTCGATTTTAATAAATTCTGCAATGGATGTAAAAAGGTGAAAAATTTTCCAAAATATAACCACAACTGCTTCGATTTGTAGTATTAGGTCACTTTTTGGCCACATTGGCCACCATAATCGGTTCTGGAAGCCCCGGCGGAAGTATCCAGTTTCAGAATAACAGTCACATCGGTTTCTCGGAGATGGCTAGACCGATTCAACCAAAGCTAGACCGATTCAACTCAAATGAAAGGTGTTTCGCCCCCGTAAATGGCTATTAAATTTCATCCCGATCCGACTTCCGGTTCCGGAGTTACAGGTTGTGGCGTGCGATCACATAGCAAATTGCGATTCAAACGGATACTCCGATGGAAGCAAAAAAGGTAAAAATTTCGCTAAAATGTCTCTCAAACATTTTAAATTTGCTGTTCTAGGTCACCGACGGCCAACCAAACTTTCGTTGACTACATTGACCACCATAGACGGTTCCGGAAGTGCCCGGGAAAAGCGGACATCTTTCAAAATTGACGAACTCGCATAAATTTCCCGGAAATGGTTGGGCCGATTTTCACAAACTTAATCACAAATGATAACTATAATATCCCCACAGATGTCGTACGGATCGCTTATATGGGTCCGGAAATATAGACTAAACCGTCCGGCCACATATGAAATTCCCATATAAGCCGGAACTCAATTTTTTTTCAAAGGGGGGACCCCATGAAATTTCAGAAATCGAATTCGTATTTTTGATGCCAAACATCTTTAAAATGAATGAAACGTCGAGATTTTATGTTATATCGAAAATTTTTGCCTTTCTCAATAGAAAGGTATTGCAATTGCTCTGAAAACCGACTTTTTAACGGAGGCCCGGAGGGCCGAGTGACGTATACCATTCGATTCAGTTCGTCGAGTTCGGCAAATGTCCGTGTGTGTGTATGTATGTGTGTATGTATGTGTGTATGTATGTATGTGTGTGTATGTGCATAGGTGTGTGTATGTGACCAAAAATGTCACTCATTTTTCTCAGAGATGACTGAACCGATTTTTACAAACTTACTCTCAAATGAAAGGTGCAACGTTTCCATAAGCTGCTATTGAATTTCTAATGGATCCGACTTCCGGTTCCGGAATTACAGGGTGATGAGTACGAACACGCAGAAAATGTCGATTTTAATAAATTCTGCAATGAATGTATAAAGGTGAAAATTTTTCCAAAATATGACCACAACTGCTTCGATTTGTAGTATTAGGTCACTAACATCCATTCAAAGTCTATTTGGCCACATTGGCCACCATCATCGGTTCCGGAAGCCCCGGCGGAAGTATCTAAATTCAGAATAACAGTCACATCGGTTTCTCGGAGATGGCTAGACCGATTCAACCAAACTTTGTCTCAAATGAAAGGTGTCGCGCCCCCGTAAATGGCTATTTAATTTCAACCCGATCCGACTTCCGGTTCCGGAGTTACAGGTTGTGGCGTGCGATCACATAGCAAATTGTGATTCAAACCGATACTCCGATGAAAGCAAAAAAGGTAAAAATTTCGCTAAAATGTCTCTCAAACAACTTAAATTTGCTGTTCTAGGTCACCCACGGCCAACCAAACTTTCAATGCCTACATTGACCACCATAGACGGTTCCGGAAGTGCCCGGGAAAAGCGGCCATCTTTCAAAATTTACGAACTCACATCACTTTCCCGGAAATGGTTGGGCCGATTTTCACAAACTTAGTCCGAAATGATAGCTATAACATCCCCATAGATGTCTATAAAATTTCGTACGGATCACTTATATGGGTCCGGAAATATAGACTAAATCGTCCGGTCACATATGAAATTCCCATATAAGCCGGAACTCAAATTTTTTTTTTCGAAGGGGGGACCTAATGCAATTTCAGAAATCGAATTCGTATTTTTGATGCCAAACATCTTTAAAATGCATGAAACGTCGAGATTTTATGTTACCTCGAAAAAAATTTTTTTTTATAAAAATCAACTTTTTGGGACTTTGCCGATTTTGCACCTTTTTGCCTTTCTCATATAAAGAAAGGCTATGCAATCACTGTAAAAATCGACTTTTTAACCGAGGCCCGGAGGGCCGAGTGTCATACACCATTCGATTCAGTTCGTCGAGAGCGGCAAATGTCTGGGTGTGTTTTTTTTTCTTTTTTTTTACAATGGAGAAGACCTTTATGTCCTAGCTCAGTACACGTGCTATTGGTAGGGTCCAATCTACCACACGGGGTGCACTGGGGGCGTGTCGGACTCGAATGGTGACCAGCCATTAATACCGACTAAACTCCATTGGGCTCCGCCATCATTCCTCCCAGGAACTACCTCTCGGTATTACTTCTGGGGGGATGGCTGTACTAAATGTACTCATTCACTCTCACTCACGCGTTCATACATCCTGTATGAGGCTTACTTGGGTGCTCTCTCAATCACACTTTGATTCACTCTCAAACACTCCCACATGAGGCTGACTTTTGTGCTCACCTTTTACGTTCCATGCGAGGCTGACTTGTGTGCTCACCTTACTCATTCCTTGCTAGGCTTACTTTTGTGCTCGCCCTACCCATACCATGTGAGGCTGACTTGGGTGCTCACCCTATCACCTGATTCACTCTCAATCGTGCCACTCTATTGTACCTTTGTCACTCCCCCTGGCATCCCATGTGGGACATTTTTCTTAGGCCCCACTTCTGACATACCATGCGAGGCTGACTTGTGTGCTCACCTTTTTCACTCCTTGCTAGGCTGACTTTTGTGCTAGCCTCTACCAACCTGTGAGGCTGACTTTTATGCTCACCCTTAACATGCCGTGTGAAACTGACTTGGATGCTCACCCTTTCACTCCTCTGCCACGCCATGAGGCATCGATAGCTAAGTTCCAACATACTACGCTACGACCCCCCCGTCTTGGCATGAGGCAGTCCACTTATACGCCTATACACTCACTCTTCTGTCTTGCTTCGGGGTGGCTGGGTTTACCCCTTACGCGGTTTCCAATCGCTGCGCCAAACCTGCCTCGGAATGAACAGACCATTCACTCCCTTTTTTGCGCTTGGCCTGTTTTGCTCCAGCTAACCAATCACTAGTTAGCCGTGCCCGTCGTCTGTTTCTCGGTTCGCCAGATTACCTGTAGCCTACTGGCAATCTGGATGGTAGCAGCCAAGACTGCGTTCCACTTCTCCACCGATTGACACATCCGCTGAATAAGGGTATCAGGGGTTGTGTCCCAGCCACAGACGTCAAGCATTGCTCTTCTTTCGACGTCGAACCGATGACATACGAACAGTATGTGTTCGGCAGTTTCATCTACACCTGGGCAGTCCGGGCAGACTGGGACCTCCGCGTGCCCGAACCTGTGGAGGTACTGACGGAAACAGCCATGGCCTGACAGGAATTGTGTCAGGTGGAAGTGAACTTCCCCATGGGGTCTTCCCACCCAGCTCGATATGCTAGGTATCAGCCGGTGAGTCCACCTACCTTTCGAGGAGTTGTCCCACTCACGCTGCCATCTGGCGACCGAGGTCGCCCTGGTGCGCTCGCGGGCTCCCCTATTTCCACGTAGCTCAAAGCACTCCTCATCTTCCCGAATGACCAGCCCGACTGGCATCATGCTCGCTATCACGCAGGATGCATCGTGTGATACCGTGCGGTAGGCAGATATCACTCTGAGGCACATCACGCGGTAGGTGCTCTCCAGTTTCTGTAGGTAACTGGTTACCCTCAGTGCTCTTGACCATGACGGGCCGCCGTACCTGAGGATAGATACGGCAACGCCTGCCAGTAACCTACGTCTACTGGCGCACACCTTTGAGCTGTTGGACATCATTCTCGATAGAGCCGCAACAGCAGTCGATGCTCTCTTGCACGTATAGTCGACATGGCTGCCGAAGGTCAGCTTGTCGTCTATAATGACTCCGAGAGACTTCAGACTTCGCTGTGAAGTGATCGCGACTTCTCCCACATGGATAACTGCATGTTGTGCCGACTTGCGGTTGTTGACGATAACTACCTCCGTCTTATGATGAGCGAGCTCCAGGCCTCTTGCGCTCATCCATTCCTCCACCGTGCTAATCGCGTGTTCTGCGTCAGGAATTGACTCCCCGTAGACCTCCAAGGTTACGTCGTCGGCAAAGCCGACGATCTTGACCCCAGGAGGGAACTTCAGTCTCAGAACCCCGTCATACATGAGGTTCCATAGCACCGGGCCTAGGATTGAGCCCTGCGGGACTTCGGCGGTAATCGGAACCCTTTTCTGACCGGCATCGGTCTCGTATAGCAGTACGCGGTTTTGGAAGTAACTTTCCAGGATCCGGTACAGACCCACCGGTAGGCTAAGCCGGTGTAACGAGAGCGCGATGGCATCCCAGCTTGCGCTGTTGAATGCGTTCTTCACGTCAAGTGTCACTAACGCACAGTATCGAATACCTCGCCTTTTTCGTTGGATCGCTATCTCGGCAGTATTTATCACTGAGTTGAGAGCGTCCACTGTGGACTTACCCTTCCGAAAGCCAAACTGGTTGCTTGACAGACCGTCCGTACCTTCCGCGTACGGGGTGAGCCTGTTGAGGATGATCCTCTCAAGCAGTTTGCCAGTCGTGTCTATCAGACAGATTGGTCTGTACGCCGATGGGTCGCCTGGCGGCTTCCCGGGCTTCGGCAACAGCACCAGTTTCTGCTTTTTCCATCTATCGGGGAAACGGCACTCGTCAAGGCATCTCTGCATAGCTAGCCTGAACATGTTTGGAACTCCATCCGGCCCTGGAGCTTTGTTCATTGCTAGGGATTTAGCCACTGCGAGTAGTTCTTCATTCGTCACTGGAGCCACCATTTCGACCGTGCCCGCACTTTCTCGTAGTGCAGGTGGCCAGGGGCTTGTGGCTCGAAACGGGAAGAGTACTTCGATAATCGTTGCCAACCGGTCCGGAGACCGTTCTGGGGGTGAGGAGCCCCCTTTGGTCTTGGCCATCACAATTCGGTAGGCGTCACCCCACGGATTCGCATTGGCACTCACAGGTTGTCGAAACACGCTCTCTTGCTGCTTTTAATAGCCTTGTTAAGGGCCAATTTCGCAGCTCGAAACACTTCACGGCGGTTCTCTCTTGCATCCTCGGTGCGAGCTCTTTGCATCCTACGTCTAGCTCTGAGACAGGCTGACCGTAGAGCTGCAATCTCGGCACTCCACCAGTATACCGGGCATCTGCCGTTTCTTGGCAGTGTTTTTCTCGGCATAGTGGTGTCGCACGCGCGTGGTAGAACAGCTACCAGCGCATCCCCGCTTAGACTGTCGGTGTTGGCCTCCAGTCCCAGGGCTGCGGTGAAAGCTTCGCTGTCGAAGTGATTGAACTTCCACCCGCGTACCTGACAGGGATCTCCCGCCCTCGGATGCTGCACACCATAGTTGATCTTAAAGTGGATTGCTAAATGATCGCTATGGGTGTAGCCTCCTTTCCATGCCTGGAGCCAGACTCGGGCTGGCAAATGTTAGGTCAATCCACGCCTCCACTCCATTTCTACGGAATGTACTAGCGGAGCCATCATTAGCTAGCACAGTATCGAGTTTCGCAAGCGCCTCCAGTAGCGCTTGACCCCTGCTATTTGTACAGCGGCTGCCCCACTCCACTGCCCAAGCGTTAAAGTCTCAGGTGTACAGATTGCCACCATTCCAGACCCGTCCGACACCTAATTGCCGTTGCCGGCAGGGATGCGGTACGGATCTGATAAGAGGGCGACATCTGTCCTCGACTCCGAGACCGACTGCCACAGCAGCTGTTGGGCTGCTGCACAATGGTTAAGATTTAGCTATGTAACGTTCACGGCTTCTTCTTATTTAACTTACCGTAGGGACACGAAGGTCCGCCCATAGCATGTTTATGGGCTTGCTTCTTAGCGGTGCAGATAAGGCACTTGTGTGCCTTAGTGCACCCCCGATCTTTATGTCCCTCCTCGCCGCAGCGACGACATAGTTTGCTCCTATCTATGCCTTTGCACTCGTATGCTTTGTGGCCGGACTCAAGGCACCGATAGCACCTATCCACTGAAGGCGGCTGGGGTATACTAATAGGGCATACCGACCAGCCGATCTTCAGCTTCCCTTTCTCGGTTACCTTTTTGGCATCCGCATTCAGTAGCCTGAGGTAGGCTACTTGGGTGCCAGAGGGTCCATCTCTCAATCGCACACAGGCCCGCTCGATTGTGACGTCGCAGTGCTCCTTAACGGCTGCGACGACGTCTTCTGCGGTCGTGAACTCGTCCAAGTGCTTGCACTGGAGAGTCGTTTCCGCACCTAGTGACCTGATTTGGGCGCCCTCACCAAGGACCTCTTGGGCCAAGGCCTTGTATACTGCACTAGATTGTGCGCCTCGCTTCAGCACCAGAAGCATCTTTCCCGTGTTAGTGCGTCTTACGCTACGCACATCCTGCCCAAGGGCCGAGAGGCTTTCGGCAGCCTTCATCGATTTTAGGACATCGCCGTATTTGTCCTTGTCGGTTTTTAACCACAAGGCTTCGCCTCTGTCCTTGGCCTTATTCGCAAGCCGCGGTACCTCCGGTGTCGGTGCCGGCTTTTTCTTGGTGACTAGTGTCCAGGGGTTTGAGCCCCCCTGCCCCGGTCGTGCCGGGTTGCTGGTACCATCACTCTCTACAGCGAGGTCACTCTCGCCCTCGCTTACCTCGCCCAAACGGCGTTTGACCTTAACGGTTGCACGCCGAGTGGTGTCGGTTTTGGCACCCTCGCCTGGCGACTTCTTAGGACGCTTCGCGTTCGATGCCGTCTTGCGATTGCCCTTGCCTTTTCCCTTCGAGGGGAACTCGGTCGCCGCTCCGATCGACGTGGCTGCTCCGTAGAAGGTAAAGGCCACTGTCTATGAACCACTATCGACCTTCTCTCTTTCCTCCCTATTGGAGGCCACTGCCTGGGTTTCTCTGTCGCTCCTCTCCCGACATTCCACCCTCTTAGCATAGGCCTGCTGTTCCTGTCTTGCGACACGAACAGCTTTCCGGAGCTCCAGGAGGCTCAACTTCAACTCCTTGGCTATATTCTGCTTTGCGCTAGTGAACTCGATTATTGAATCGAGTTGCTTCGCTACTTTGCGCATCGCAGATAGTGGCCCCTCCGGTGCATTGGTAGGGCTATTGCCTACCGCTGCTGGGGGGTCACTGGTGCTTTCAGATGCAGCACTCATCGCTCCACTACTCTCCCCACGGGGGGGGACCTCGCCAAACCACCTCTAGCGAAGGGGTTTGGCACCTCCGTTTGTTTGTTTTTATTTTTTGATAACTCCATGTAAAGTCCCACGAGTAGCGCGAGAAATAAATGTCCGCCACGCCAGAGCTCCGCATTAGCGTGGTAAGGGACGCTTACTGTGGGGGTTGCCCAGGTACCCCATAGGCTCCGTTAACGATCGAGCATCTTTTTCACCCCCTCGATCACTCATCCCTCGGCACGGGTCGCTTCACGCCTTGGAATTGGGGTTATGACCTACCTTGCTTTACGTGGTGACCTCGGCCCAGATCATCACAACCATCCTCCTTTACCAGGGCTTTGGACCTGTAGCTCTGGTTCTCAATAGTTCCATGTACGTATATTATTACAGACATGCCACTATTGAGATCCGTCATTCGCTAGCGGAGTTAAATGTCTGTGTGTGTGTATTTTTTTTTTTTTACAATGGAGAAGACCTTTATGTCCTAGCCCAGTACACGAGCTATTGGTAGGGTCCAATCTACCGCACGGGGTGCACTGGGGGCGTGTCGGACTCGAATGGTGACCAGCCATTAATACCGACTAAACTCCATTGGGCTCCGCCATCATTCCTCCCAGGAACTACCTCTCGGTATAACTTCTGGTGGGATGGCTGTACTAAATGTACTCATTCACTCTCACTCACGCATTCATACATCCTGTATGAGGCTTACTTGGGTGCTCTCTCAATCGCACTTTGATTCACTCTCAAACACTCCCACATGAGGCTGACTTTTGTGCTCACCTTTTACGTTCCATGCGAGGCTGACTTGTGTGCTCACCTTACTCGTTCCTTGCTAGGCTTACTTTTGTGCTCGCCCTACCCATACCATGTGAGGCTGACTTGGGTGCTCACCCTGTCACCTGATTCACTCTCAATCGTGCCACTCTATTGTACCTTTGTCACTCCCTCTGGCATCCCATGTGGGACATTTTTCTTAGGCCCAACTTCTGACATACCATGCGAGGCTGACTTTTGTGCTCACCTTTTTCATTCCTTGCTAGGCTGACTTTTGTGCTAGCCTCTACCAACCTGTGAGGCTGTGTGTATGTATGTGTGTGTATGTGTGTGTATGTGTGTGTGTTCTCAGATATGGCTGAACCGATTTTCACAAACTTAGTTTCATCTGAAAGGTATAACGCTCCCATAAGCTGCTAATGAATTTTTAGTTGATCCGACTTCCGGTTCCGGAGTTACGGGTTGAAGAGTGCGGTCACACAGCAAATTCCCATATAAACTGGTACCACCATGATGTTCAAATGATGTAAAACATATTAAAATTGATGTAACATTACTCTAGTTTGCGGGTCTGGATCACTAATGATCAATCAAAGCAGCTTTGACCACATTGGCCACCTATGACAGTTCATGACGCCCACGGGGAATCCGCCAAGTTTCTAAGCTAATATTTCACCCATTCCCCAACGAATTTTCTACCGATTTTTACAAACTTGATTTCAAATGAAAGATACAGTAATACCATTGACTGCTGCTGAGTTTCATTCGGTTCTGACTCTTGCTTCCGGAGTTACAGGGGTGTTAGTAAGGATACACTGGAATTTCCCATATAAATCGGTACAATCGTAATACTTCAGAGGCTAAAAACTATTGAAATGGTCACCAAATTACTTCTAATCGCAGATCTAGATCACTGATTGCCAATCAAACATTCTTTGAATGTATTGTCCACTATCGACGATTCCGGAAGTCCGGAATTTCGGGCATATTCCACAATTAAAGTCACATCGGTTCATCGGTGATGACTGAACCGATTTTCTCAAACCAAGTCTCAAATGGAAGGCAAAATATGCAGCTGAGTATTGCAGGCTGACTCGGGTGCTCACCCTATCACCTGATTCACTCTCAATCGTGCCACTCTATTGTACCTTTGTCACTCCCCCTGGCATCCCATGTGGGACATTTTTCTTAGGCCCCACTTCTGACATACCATGCGAGGCTGACTTGTGTGCTCACCTTTTTCACTCCTTGCTAGGCTGACTTTTGTGCTAGCCTCTACCAACCTGTGAGGCTGACTTTTATGCTCACCCTTAACATGCAGTGTGAGACTGACTTGGATGCTCACCCTTTCACTCCTCTGCCACGACATGAGGCATCGATAGCTTAGTTCCAACATACTACGCTACGACCCTCCCGTCTTGGCATGAGGCAGTCCACTTATACGCCTATACACTCACTCTTCTGTCTTGCTTCGGGGTGGCTGGGTTTACCCCTTACGCGGTTGCCATTCGCTGCGCCAAACCTGCCTCGGCATGAACAGACCATTCACTCCCTTTTTTGCGCTTGGCCTTTTTTGCTCCAGCTAACCAATCACTAGTTAGCCGTGCCCGCCGTCTGTTGCTCGGTTCGTCAGATTACCTGTAGCCTACTGGCAATCTGGATGGTAGCAGCCGAGACTGCGTTCCACTTCTCCACCGTTTGACACATCCGCTGAATAAGGGTATCCGGGGTTGTGTCCCAGCCACAGACGTCAAGCATTGCTCTTCTTTCGACGTCGAACCGATGACATACGAACAGTATGTGTTCGGCAGTTTCATCTACACCTGGGCAGTCCGGGCAGACTGGGACCTCCGCGTGCCCGAACCTGTGGAGGTACTGACGGAAACAGCCATGGCCTGACAGGAATTGTGTCAGGTGGAAGTGAACTTCCCCATGGGGTCTTCCCACCCAGCTCGATATGCTAGGTATCAGCCGGTGAGTCCACCTACCTTTCGAGGAGTTGTCCCACTCACGCTGCCATCTGGCGACCGAGGTCGCCCTGGTGCGCTCGCGGGCTCCCCTATTTCCACGTAGCTCAAAGCACTCCTCATCTTCCCGAATGACCAGCCCGACTGGCATCATGCTCGCTATCACGCAGGATGCATCGTGTGATACCGTGCGGTAGGCAGATATCACTCTGAGGCACATCACGCGGTAGGTGCTCTCCAGTTTCTGTAGGTAACTGGTTACCCTCAGTGCTCTTGACCATGACGGGCCGCCGTACCTGAGGATAGATACGGCAACGCCTGCCAGTAACCTACGTCTACTGGCGCACACCTTTGAGCTGTTGGACATCATTCTCGATAGTGCCGCAACAGCAGTCGACGCTCTCTTGCACGTATAGTCGACATGGCTGCCGAAGGCCAGCTTGTCGTCTATAATGACTCCGAGAGACTTCAGACTTCGCTGTGAAGTGATCGCGACTTCTCCCACATGGATAACTGCATGTTGTGCCGACTTGCGGTTGTTGACGATAACTACCTCCGTCTTATGATGAGCGAGCTCCAGGCCTCTCGCGCTCATCCATTCCTCTACCGTGCTAATCGCGTGTTCTGCGGTTAGTTCTACCTCAGGAATTGACTCCCCGTAGACCTCCAAGGTTACGTCGTCGGCAAAGCCGACGATCTTGACCCCAGGAGGGAACTTCAGTCTCAGAACCCCGTCATACATGAGGTTCCATAGCACCGGGCCTAGGATCGAGCCCTGCGGGACTCCGGCGGTAATCGGAACCCTTTTCTGACCGGCATCGGTCTCGTATAGCAGTACGCGGTTTTGGAAGTAACTTTCCAGGATCCGGTACAGACCCACCGGTAGGCTAAGCCGGTGTAACGAGAGCGCGATGGCATCCCAGCTTGCGCTGTTGAATGCATTCTTCACGTCAAGTGTCACTAACGCACAGTATCGAATACCTCGCCTTTTTCGTTGGATCGCTATCTCGGCTGTATTTATCACTGAGTTGAGAGCGTCCACTGTGGACTTACCCTTCCGAAAGCCAAACTGGTTGCTTGACAGACCGTCCGTACCTTCCGCGTACGGGGTGAGCCTGTTGAGGATGATCCTCTCAAGCAGTTTGCCAGTCGTGTCTATCAGACAGATTGGTCTGTACGCCGATGGGTCGCCTGGCGGCTTCCCGGGCTTCGGCAACAGCACCAGTTTCTGCCTTTTGCATCTATCGGGGAAACGGCACTCGTCAAGGCATCTCTGCATAGCTAGCCTGAACATGTTCGGGTTCGCTATGATCGCTGCCTTGAGAGCGTTGTTTGGAACTCCATCCGGCCCTGGAGCTTTGTTCATTGCTAGGGATTTAGCCACTGCGAGTAGTTCTTCATTCGTCACTGGAGCCACCATTTCGACCGTGCCCGCACTGTCTCGTAGTGCAGGTGGCCAGGGGCTTGTGGCTCGAGACGGGAAGAGTACTTCGATAATCGTTGCCAACCGGTCCGGAGACCGTTCTGGGGGTGAGGAGCCCCCTTTGGTCTTGGCCATCACAATCCGGTAGGCGTCACCCCACGGATTCGCGTTGGCACTCTCACACAGGTTGTCGAAACACGCTCTCTTGCTGCTCTTAATAGCCTTGTTAAGGGTCAATTTCGCAGCTCGAAACACTTCACGGCGGTTCTCTCTTGCATCCTCGGTGTGAGCTCTTTGCATCCTACGTCTAGCTCTGAGACAGGCTGACCGTAGAGCTGCAATCTCGGCACTCCACCAGTATACCGGGCATCTACCGTTTCTTGGCAGTGTTTTTCTCGGCATAGTGGTGTCGCACGCGCGTGATAGAACAGCTACCAGCGCATCCCCGCTTAGACTGTCGGTGTTGGCCTCCAGTCCCAAGGCCGCGGTGAAAGCTTCGCTGTCGAAGTGATTGGACTTCCACCCGCGTACCTGACAGGGATCTCCCGCCCTCGGATGCTGCACACCATAGTTGATCTTAAAGCGGATTGCTAAATGATCGCTATGGGTGTAGCCTTCGTCTACCCTCCATTCCATGCCTGGAGCCAGACTCGGGCTGGCAAAGGTCAAATCAATCCACGCCTCCACTCCGTTTCTACGGAATGTACTAGCGGAGCCATCATTAGCTAGCACAGTATCGAGTTTCGCAAGCGCTTCCATTAGCGCTTGACCCCTGCTATTTGTACAGCGGCTGCCCCACTCCACTGCCCAAGCGTTAAAGTCTCCCGCTATTACTACCGGTTTCCGGCCCACGAGGTCCGACGAGAGCCTGTCGATCATCTGGTAGAACTGTTCTATTGGCCACCTTGGTGGGGCGTAGCAGCTGCAATAGAACACACCATTGATCTTGGCAATCGCCACACCCTCGGCGGAGGGGTGTATTACCTCTTGAATCGGGAACCGTCCCGTTGTACAGATTGCCACCATTCCAGACCCGTCCGACACCCAATTGCCGTTGCCGGCAGGGATGCTGTACGGGTCTGATAAGAGGGCGACATCTGTCCTCGACTCCGAGACCGACTGCCACAGCAGCTGTTGGGCTGCTGCACAATGGTTAAGATTTAGCTGTGTGACTCTCACGGCTTCTTCTTATTTAACTCGCCGAAGGGACACGAAGGTCCGCCCATAGCATGTTTATGGGCTTGCTTCTTAGCGGTGCAGATAAGGCACTTATATGCCTTAGTGCACCCCCGCTCTTTATGTCCCTCCTCGCCGCAGCGACGACATAGCTTGCTCCTATCTATGCCTTTGCATTCGTATGCTTTGTGGCCGGATTCGAGGCACCGATAGCACCTATCCACTGAAGGCGGCTGGGGTATAGTAATAGGGCATACCGACCAGCCGATCTTCAGCTTCCCTTTCTCGGTTACCTTTTTGGCATCCGCATTCAGTAGCCTGAGGTAGGCTAATTGGGTGCCAGAGGGTCCGTCTCTCAATCGCACAGAGGCCCGCTCGATTGTGACGTCGCAGTGCACCTTGACGGCTGCGACGACGTCTTCTGCGGTCGTGAACTCGTCCAAGTGCTTGCATTGGAGAGTTGTTTCCGCACCTAGCGACCTGATTTGGGCGCCCTCACCAAGGACCTCTTGGGCCAAGGCCTTGTATACTGCACTAGATTGTGCGCCTCGCTTCAGCACCAGGAGCATCTCTCCCGTGTTGGTGCGTCTTACGCTACGCGCATCCAGCCCAAGGGCCGAGAGGCTTTCGGCCGCCTTCATCGATTTAAGGACATCGGCGTATTTGTCCTTGTCGGTTTTTAACCTCAAGGCTTCGCCTCTGTCCTTGGCCTTCCTCGCAGGCCGCGGTACCTCCGGTTTCGGCGCCGGCTTTTTCTTGGTGACCAGCGTCCAGGGGTTTGAGCCCCCCTGCCCCGGTCGTGCCGGGTTGCTGGTACCATCGCTCTCCACAGCGAGGTCACTCTCGCCCTCGCTTACCTCACCCAGGCGGCGTTTGACCTTGACGGTTGCACGCCGAGTGGTGTCGGTTTTGGCACCCTCGCCTGGCGACTTCCTAGGGCGCTTCGCATTCGATGCCGTCTTGCGATTGCCCTTTCCTTTTCCCTTCGAGGGGAACTCGGTCGCCGCTCCGATCGACGTGGCTGCTCCGTAGAAGGTAAAGGCCACTGTCTATGAACCTCTATCGACCTTCTCTCTTTCCTCCCTATTGGAGGCCACTGTCTGGGTTTCTCTGTCGGGCCTCTCCCGACATTCCACCCTCTCAACATAGGCCTGCTGTTCCTGTCTTGCGACACGAACAGCTTTCCGGAGCTCCAGGAGGCTCAACTTCAACTCTTTGGCTATGTTCTGCTTTGCGCTAGCGAAGTCGATTATAGAATCGAGTTGCTTCGCTACTTTGCGCATCGCAGCTATTGGCCCCTCCGATGCATTGGTAGAGCTATTGCCTACCGCTGCTGGGGGTTCACTGGTGCTTTCGGGTGCAGCACTCGTCGCTCCACTACTCTCCCCACGGGGGGGAGACCTCGCCAAACCACCTCTAGCGAAGGGGTTTGGCACCTCCGTCTGTTTGTTTTTATTTTTATTTACCTCCATGTAAAGTCCCACGAGTAGCGCGAGAAATATATGTCCGCCACGCCAGAGCTCCGCATTAGCGTGGTAAGGGACGCTTACTGTGGGGGTTGCCCCGCCTTGGAATTGGGGTTATGCCCTACCTTGCTTTACGTGGTGATCTCGGCCCAGATCATCACAACCATCCTCCTTTACCAGGGCTTTGGACCTGTAGCTCTGGTTCTCAATAGTTCCATGTACGTATATTATTACAGACATGCCACTATTGAGATCCGTCATTCGCTAGCGGAGTTGTATGTATGTATGTATGTTTGTATGTATGTATGTATGTATGTATGTATGTATGTATATATGTATGTATGTATGTATGTATGTATGTATGTATGTATGTATGTATGTATGTATGTATGTATGTATGTATGTATGTATGTATGTATGTATGTATGTATGTATGTATGTATGTATGTTTTTTTTTTTTTTTTTTTTTTTGAGAGCAGTAAAAAAATTTTCAGAAAAACCCTGAGTGAGGAAAAATGTACAAAAACCCCATTGTCAGGGAACGGGTTTGGGCTGCCATCACCCGACCCGCTAAAAACCACTGCTCTTGCCCAGAACCTGATTCCTCCCCGGCACTACCTTACGGCATTACTTCGGGGAGGGGTTTTTATGTGCATAGCACGCACTCTAATTCAACTACTTTCTAGTTCGTTTCTTCCGTAGGGTTACAGCCCCACTCCTCTACACACCACCAATTCTCTACCATCCACACAGACTGGCAAGCTCTGCATGGCAGTCGGAAAGCTGGCTGTGAGTCGAGGCTTAGTACTCCTCCCCTACGAGTACAGTCTGAGCGGCAAACTTCTGACTGTCTAATTCACTGAGCCCAGCGGCTCGCTTGTGCCGGTTAGCACCGCAACTCCCTTCTCGCACCATTCAACGCCGTTTACTCTTTGAGCACCAGACTTGTTCGCGAACTACTCGGTCTAGTCCCCGACGATGGACCTAGCCTACTCCGACGGAGAATTCCCCGGCGAGAGAAGTTCTCCCGAAACCGAGCCAACCAACCAGATGTCGAGGTCAGTTCGGCGATTCCGGTGGAGCAGAGCGTCCGGTTCGCTGGTGCCCCGACGACCTGCGACTGGTGGTATTTCGTCGCGGTCTACTCAGTCTAGTCCCCGGCGGTGGATCTAGCTTACGCCGACGGAGAGTTCCCCGGCGAAGGAGGCTCCCCCGGTACCGATTCTTCTTTTGTTTTAGCACCACAATTTCATGAGCTCTTTGGCTTCCTCTCGTTCCGTTTCGCCCGATCTACTCGATCCCCGGCGGCGGAATTTCTCTCGAAACCCGATTTGCGGTTTCTTGTTGGTCTCTACGCCACTTCCTCTGCACTGGCATCACTGTTTGTGGAATACCGGTTGTTTATTAAGCTGAAAGTTTTTTTCAAGTTTTTAGTATTTTTACAATCGCGATCTGTTTTATTTTTGTTTTATGTGTATATCTTGTTTATCGGTTGTACGAGTGCATTGAAATTTAGTGGCTTCAAGCACGATATTATCTAGTTGTGTTCATTCGTGAAAGTGCAAGTTTTGTTTGTGATTTTTGTTGACGTTATCACTGCGCACTACGTCACGCTCAATTTTTCCGCCAAAAGCGACATCTTCTGGTAGATAGCTGAGATTACACATTGCGTGCAAGTTCGCTTGGATTGCCGCACGTTATCATACCAGTTAGTTATTTTGCGCATATTGCATACCCGCTAGGCGTTATTTCTACACCAAAAGCATGGCTTGTACCAACTGCTCGAAAGTGGTTAATGATTCTGATCGAATCACATGTCGTGGCTACTGCGGAAATTCGTTCCACATGATTTGCGTCAAGATGGATTATGATGTTCGTGACGTCCTGGGAACCCACCCACGGAACCTATTCTGGATGTGCAACGGCTGTGCTGACTTATTTTCGAATGATAATTTCCGTAGAATGGCTTCGCGTTGTTGCGACATAGTACCCGACGACAGTTCCTTGAAATCTATAAAGAATGACATAGCTGATTTGAAAGATGTCGTCAAAGCTCTCTCAGTTAAAGTTGACTCGAGACCGCTATCCCCAACCGTAAGCACGCCTTGGAAAGGGATTGCTGCATATAACCCAGTTTCAAACACGCCCAAGCGCAAACGTGAAGATGATCCGCTCAAAACAAAAATCCCTAATATTCGTGGATCCAAAGCTGCGTTTGAAACGATAAAAACAATTTCACCACCTGAGGAGTTGTTATGGGTTTACTTGTCAGCATTCGATCCCAGCACGACGGATAATGAAATTTCTAAGCTTGTAAAAGACTGTCTGGGGGTGGATCTGCAACCGAGAATAGTGCGTCTAGTTCCTAAGGACAAGGATCTCTCGTCTCTGAGCTTCATAACCTTTAAAGTTGGCGTTAGCAAATCATACAGGGATAAGGCTCTGTCCAAAGACTCTTGGCCGGAGAACATCTACTTCCGTGAATTTGTGACCAATTCAAAAATTCAACGACCTATCATCAGGATTGCTGCGGAGAAGAATCCATCTGGTGGTGGACAGTAGCGCCAAGTTATTCTGGATAAACTCGTCTGTCCAACTTCTTGTACCCCGGCGAGCGATCTCGGTCTACCTGACGAATCGGCGACTTCTTCTGTGTCAGGTAAAGCCAAGAAGGGTATATGTCCTTCCGAAGCACTTCCAGATACTGCACACCCTCAATGTAAATTTCACTTACAGTCTGATGATGAACACAACTTAATGAACTCTACCGCTGCAGCGAATCTACAATGTCAAAATGAAAATTTCGATCGCATCGCATCTGTCCGCTCAGGTAAACATTTGAAGAATATATGTCCTTCCGAAGCTACACGTGATACTGCGCACCCTCAAGTACGCCACCTATTGCAGTCAGCAGCTGGACACAACAGTCATAACTCGGTCATTCCCTCCGCACCGCTGCTTGCTCCCCTTCTGGACAACAGTACATCCTGCTCTCCCCGCGTCACTCGCGGTTATGCTGATCCTCGAACTCGCAGTCCTGAAAATTGGTATGCAGCACAACACCTCTCACATGACGCTGATGGTTTGCGGATCTACTATCAGAACGCGAGAGGGCTTAAGACGAAAATTGATGACGTGTATTTAGCTGCTGTGGACGGTGACTACGATGTTTGCGTCTTCACCGAAACATGGCTTGATGCGAGGATAACATCGGTGCAGCTTTTCGGCGATGCTTACACCGTGTACCGTGCGGACCGAAATAGTGGCAACAGTATTCGCGGTCGTGGAGGAGGAGTTTTGATTGCTGTTTCCACCGCATTTGCCTCATGTGAGATTGATGTAGGTAGTTTAACCAGTGTTGAGGCTGTTTGGGTTAGAATTACAACTCCATCGAGGAACTTTTATATTGGTGCTGTCTATATTCCTCATGAAAAGCGACTCGACTGCAATGTCATGCAACTTCACATTGATGCTGTGAATAACGCTTCTTCACAAGCTGGCGCGGATGGCGTGATGATTGTCCTTGGTGATTTCAATCAGCCAGGGCTCATTTGGGTGCCGTCACGACACGGATACGCTTACCCAGACCCGATTGCTTCGACAACCAACATCGCCAGTCGTATGCTACTGGACGGATTTGCTTTCAACGGATTAAGTCAAGTAAGCATGATTCCCAATCAGTCACGCTTTCTGGATCTCGTCTTTGTTAGTGAGACTATTATACCTGTATGTTCCGTCAATGAAGCATCCAGCGTGATTGTTCCACTTGACAACTTTCATCCAGCGCTTGAAATCTCAATTGGCACTATTCGCTCAGTTCAGTACGTAGAAACTGTTTCTGTCGACCGTCTCAACTTTCGCAAAACTGATTTTGTAAAGCTACGCAGTTCTCTGTCGCAAATTAATTGGAGTGTACTGTATGCCCAAAGGAGTGTTAATACTGCAGTTGCCCTCTACAAGCGACTACTACTGAACTGCGTTGAGACCTCAGTGCCTAAATGTCAGCCTCCTAGCAAGCCGCCCTGGTCAAACAGCACTCTTCGAAAGCTAAAACGCACTCGAGCAAAAACTCTACGTGCGTACACAAATCGACGGTGTCCTCTTTCTAAGCGCATGTTCACTTTTGCCAGTAATGAGTATCGTTGTTACAACAAGCTTCTATATAAACGCTATGTAAACCGCATGCAGAATAATCTACACCGAAACCCGAAGGGCTTTTGGTCATTTGTCAACACGAAGCGAAAAGAAACTGGACTTCCATCAAGGATGCTTTACGACGGCGAAGAAGCTACGACAACTGTGGCGAAATGTACGCTGTTTGCCAGATTCTTCTCAAGTGTTTTTTCAGCTAACTCGCCAACCGCAATCGAACTCGAAAATGCTACTCGTGACGTTCCTGCTTGTGCTGTTGATATGGATGTGTTTACTGTCTCCGAACAAATGGTTATATCTGCAATTCGGAAAACCAAGTCATCTTATGCACCCGGCCTCAGTGCTATACCTTCAACTGTATTGAAAAAATGTTCGGACTTACTTGTAACACCACTTGCATATATTTTTAACCTATCGCTTCAGCAGCAAACGTTTCCTGAGGATTGGAAACGCTCAGTAATGTTCCCGGTATTCAAGAAGGGTGACAGATGCAACATGGAGAGCTATCGCGGAGTCACTTCGCTTGGAGTCGAATCTAAAGTATTTGAATCAATCATCAACGAAGCGTTATTTTCTGCTTGTCGACACTACATCAGTACATCCCAGCACGGATTTTTCCCCGGACGTTCGGTCGAGACGAATCTCGTCTGCTTCACGTCATTTTGCACGGAACAATTGTCTAAGAAATTGCTGGTGGATACTATTTACACTGATCTAAAGGCAGCTTTTGATAGAGTTAATCATGAGATACTGATAACAAAGCTTGATAAGCTAGGGTGTTCTACTAGATTCTGCCATTGGCTTCGATCCTACCTTGTACACCGTGAAGTCGTTGTTGAAATTGGCGATATTGTTTCAGAATCCTTTATCAACACTTCCGGAGTTCCTCAAGGTAGTACGCTGGGTCCACTGCTTTTTTCACTGTTCGTGAATGATGCAGTTTTCGTTCTAAGGCGTGGAGGAAAGCTGTTTTTTGCCGACGACTTAAAATTTTTTCTTGTTATACGAAATGAAGCCGATTGCCGTGAGCTACAGCATCTTATCGACACCTTTTATAGCTGGTGTGTAAGAAACATGATGGTCCTTAGTGTTGCAAAATGTTTTGTCATCAGCTATTTTCGAACGAGAAATATGCTTACCTTCAACTATAACATCGCAGGAACTCAGCTGCAACGCGTTGACCACGTGAAGGATCTAGGAGTCATTCTTGATGAAAAGCTAACGTATACTCATCACGTCTCTGCGTCCATCGACAAAGCCAATCGATTACTGGGATTTATTTTCAAAATTTCCAGTGAATTTCGGGATCCTCTGTGTTTCAAGGCTCTTTATTGCTCATTGGTGGGCCCGCAGTTGGAATTTGCAAACGTCGTTTGGTGCCCCTATCAAGCAACGTGGAGCCTTAGGATCGAAGCAGTCCAGCGTAAATTCATACGATATGCGTTACGAGGATTGCCGTGGAACGATCCGTTAAACCTGCCACCGTACGAGGACCGTTGTCGTCTTCTAGGACTTAATACTTTAACGCATCGGAGACATGCAGCGCAGGCTACTTTCGTGTCAAAGATTCTGCTGGCTGAATATGATGATCCGGAGCTACTAGCGCAAATCAGCCTCTACGCGCCTACCCGTTCTCTTCGCCCACGAGCCCTGCTGCATTCTGAAATGCGCAGCACTAACTACGCTGCCAATAGTCCGATTTTAGCAATGAGTCGTCGCTTCAACGAGTTTGCTAAAATTTTCGACTTCGTCGTGAATTCTTCGCAGTTTCGTCGTCGTGTATTGTCACTAGTTTAATTGTGTTTAGTTTAACTTAGTTTAGTTTAGTTCATTTAGACAAATTGTCAGTTGGACTTTTTTATAAAAATACAAATACAAATACAAACTCGGAGAGTATGCTCGAGACCACTCTGTTGACAGCGTCCCAGGTATGTTCGTCACGGCACATCTCTTCGACGATATTGTCCGCTGTCATACCAGGTATACCCCTACGAACTTCTTCGAATCTAGGGCATTCGAAGACCACGTGTTCCGGTGTTTCCTGCACGGTCGCACAACCCGGGCAAAGGGGTGACGAAGCATGTCCAAACCGATGCAAGTACTTCCGGAAGCATCCGTGCCCGGACAAAAACTGCGTCAAATGGAAGTTCACCTCTCCATGCTTCCTATGTACCCAGGCCGATACATTTGGGATGAGTAGGTGGGTCCACCTTCCTTTCTCCGCGTTGTCTCACTCCTGTTGCCATTTAGCCAACGAGTCCGCTCGAACCTGTCTCCTAGCGTTACGTGCATTTCTCCGCTGATAGCATTCCACGTCCTCCGCCAGGGTAATGCAGATGGGGATCATCCCGGCGATAACGCATACTGCCTCCGACGATATTGTTCTGTAGGCACTCGCGACTCGTACGGCCATCAGTCGGAATGTCCTGTTTAGCTTTTCACGGTTCCGCTTGGTTTTCAGCGCAGCACTCCAGGCAGGAACCCCATATCGGAGTATCGATGACGAAACAGTAGATAGCAGACATCTCGTGCTGCTTCTCGGACCGCCGACGTTTGGCATGATTCTCGCTATTGCGTTCGTTGCCTTCGCCGACTTTTCACAGGCGTAATCAACGTGGTTGTTGAAGCTCAACCGGTCGTCGATTATAACTCCCAATTGCTTCAATGCACGTTTCGATGCAATCACATGCCCTCTGACGTCGATCTGCATCCATTGGACCGATCTGCAGTTACTGACCAACAACACCTCCGTCTTGTGGTGAGCTATTTGCAGCTTGACCCCGTTCATCCAGCTCTCGATCGCGTCTATTGTCTCCGTCACCGACACCTCCACTTCTTCAAGTGTCTCACCCATCACCGTTAGTGACACGTCGTCCGCGAAACCTACGATTTTCACTTTCCTAGGCAGCTGCAGCGTTAACACCCCATCGTACATCCCGTTCCAAAGGGTTGGACCGAGAATGGAGCCCTGAGGAACGCCCGCTGTGACACGCAATGACTTCTGTCCTTCGCTCGTCTCGTACAGTAGCACTCTGCTCTGAAAGTAGCTCTTCAGGATCTGGCACAGATAGTCGGGAACCCTCATTCTATGCAGCGCTGCAGCGATGGCTTCCCAGCTGGCACTGTTGAATGCGTTCTTCACATCTATCGTGACCACAGCGCAGTATCGATCTCCTCTTCGCTTCTGTTTAGATGACTTCTCGGCACTCTCGAGCACTATCCGAATTGCATCCACTGTCGATGCTCCTTTGCGGAAACCAAACTGCATCTTGGACAGTCCGCGCTCACCTTCCGTGAATTTCGTCAACCTGTTAAGAATGATCCTTTCCAGGAGTTTTCCGAGTGTATCCAGCAGGCATATGGGTCTGTACGAGGTCGGGTCGCCAGGTGGCTTCCCTGGCTTCGGCAGCAACACCAGCTTCTGGACCTTCCACATTTCGGGGAAGATGCCTTCATTTAGGCACTTCTGCATCACTATCCTGAACATGTCCGGATATGCCAGGATCGCAGCTTTCAGTACCACGTTTGGTCCATCCGGACCAGGGGCTTTCTTTGGTTTTAGGCGCTTCGATGCTTCTACTAGCTCGTCGTTAGTCACTTGCCGATCCATGTTTGTTCCTTCTTCCTCGCCGTGCGGTGACGGTGGCCATATAGTTGGATCGTGCTTCGGGAAAAGACCCTCGACGATTATCTTCAGCTTGCTCGGACACATTTCGGCTGGCGTCGTCGGACCCTTCATTTTCGCCATCACGACTCGGTATGCGTCACCCCAGGGATTGGCGTCTACTTCTCGGCATAGCTCCTTGTGGCACTCTGACTTGCTAAGTCTGATCTCCCGTTTTAGAGCGGCCCTAGCTTCCCGAAACGCTGCCTTATGCTCTTCTCTATCTGGTTCCGACCTTGATCTTTGGGCCCGCCTTCTGGCTCTGAGACAAGCAGCGCGTAACGTACTAAGCGTCTCGTTCCACCAGTAAGCTGGACGCCGTTTGTTGCGTGGTTCCAGTTTTCGCGGCATTGTGGCGTCACAAGCCGCCACAATCCTTCTTGTTAGGTCAGCCGCATCCACGTTCTCGGTCCCGCCGTTCGGCCGAAGTGCCTCAACAAAGAGGTCTTTGTTGAAGGCTTTCGTCTTCCACTTTCGTTCGCCGGTCACCCTTCTCTGTACTGCCGCGGGGTTCCGTTGGCCGATACGGTAGCGAATCTCCTGGTGGTCACTATGCGTATACGTTTCGCATACTCTCCAATCCATGTTCGCAGTCAATGAGGGATTACAGAATGTGACGTCTATGATGGACTTCCTCCCGTCTCTCCGAAATGTACTAACAGAGCCTTCATTGCACAATCGTACGTCTAACTTCGCTAGAGCTTCCTGCAGGATACACCCTCTTGTGTTGGTTACTCTACTGCCCCATTCCACAGCCCAGGCGTTGAAGTCACCACCAATGACTACCGGCTTCCGATCGATCAACTGCTCGGTTAACTGCTCCAGCATTAGGCTGAACTGCTCTACTGTCCACCTTGGGGGAGCGTAACAGCTACATACGAAGATGCCGTTGATTTTGGCTATCACGAAACCCTCATAGGAACGTTCTACCACTTCTTGGATAGGGAATCTTCCCATTACTTGTATCGCTGCGGTTCCCGATCTATCCGCCACCCAGTTACCGTTATTAGGGGGGACTTGATAACGCTCTGCGATCAAAGCGACATCGCACATAGTTTCTGTCGTAGACTGCCACAACAGTTGCTGTGCGGTATCACAGTGATTCAGGTTTATCTGGGTCATCTCCATCACCGTTGGCCTGCAGTCGCCTTCTTGTACGCTGGGCATTTAAAGCCACCCGTCTGATGGTCGTTTCCTTCCGCTGGGGTGCAAAGCAAGCACTTCGGCCTCTGCGTGCAGTCTCTCGCAAGATGGCCCGTCTCTCCGCATTTCCAGCACATCCCGGATCTGTCCGGGCCTTTGCCAGCCCCTGCTAAATGTCCAAAGCCTAAACATTTGAAGCATTTCTCTGCTTGTTTGTTTACTCGTGGGGCGGCTCTCAGTAGGCATCTCGACCATCCAAATGTAACCTTACCTACCTCCAGTGCCTTATCTGCAGCGGTTACCGGTACACGTATCATCGCTATCTGCGTTCCTCCGTATCCCTTCCTTAACCGGATCGTCATGTGCACCTCGCCGAGTTTGCACTTATGCTTCATAGCACCTCTCAGCTCGTCTTCCGTCGTTATTTCGTCGAGGTCTTTGCACACGATTACCATCTCCGGGCTTAAGGCTTTAACTTCTGCCTTTCCACCCATTGATTTAGTTATAGTCTCCTGCAAGGCAGAGCTACTAGTCGTAGTATTCTTCTTCAGCTCGAGGAACATCTCATTTTTTTGGGTACGCCTGACTCTTAACACGTTTTCCCCCAAATCTTTCAGCTCCGGGTCCTCTCTGACCTTTTTGAGCATTGCTGCGTACGTAGTCTCGTCATTTGCTTTGACGAGCACGGCTTCTTCCTTAGGCGCCTTCTGACGAGCCGAGGGTTCTGATTTCCTCTTCTGCTCCCCTTTTCGCTCCTCCTTCTTTTTTGCTGTTTCCCGCGTTTCTCCTTCCGACCTACAACGGTGCTCCAGCTTTCACCCTGTAAGGTGGCGTCCTTTTCTTCGGCAGCAACAGCATCCTCGAGCGTCTGCCTCTTTGACCCGCCTGGTCTTTCTTCTCCTGGTGAGGATCTTGTCCTCTTTGGAGTTATGGGAACTGGCGTGTTCTCCACTCCAATCTGCCTCTCCTTACCCTGTTTCGGAGGGGCTAGGAGGATAGTGGCCTTAGCCGACGCGGATGCTCGCTCAGCTGAATCTGCCCTCTGCGTTGCCGTATTGTACTCTTTCACGGCAGACAGTAGCGCCTTCCGGATTTTGATGACCATCTCCTTAATGTCTTTGTGGACATTGTTTCTCATGTCCACGAACTTGTGGAGCTCCTCCACCAAGTGCCTCGCTACCACTATCTTTGGCGTTTGTGGGGTGTAGCTCCTTCCGCTCTGCTCCGGCTGTTTTTGTTGCTGCTGTTGCTGTTGCTTCGGCTTCCCCTCCTCCTGCTCTTGCTGGGTGACTTCAGCTACTATTGGTGGTGGTGACCTCACCAACCCACCTCTGGCAAACGGATTTGCCGTGCCTGCTCCATTTATATCGGTTGCTTGTTGTTTCTCCATTTTATTTTATTGGGTCCCAACTCCGGGCCGCTATCTCCACTCGCTGCACATAGTCGCCTCTCGCAATCCCACGATTATCTATGCTGCCGAAAAGCAGCAGTGAGGTCATGCAAGGGTTGACACCATCTCTCATGGGGAGTAGTGTTCAGAGCCGGATCGGCGTAAATCGGGAATGCTTCAACCGAACCTAGTACCACCAACCAAATGATGGCGAGTTTCGAACGTACCCGGAGACCTGCCAGGGTTTTGTTGGAACGGAGGCAGCCATGCTGTTAGCCCACTCACCATTTCAAGTCGGTGTCATCCTTCCTTACTCAGGGAGTAGAACAGCACGCCTGTCAGCCCTATGTCGCCATCCTTTTCGTCATCCGTGTCCTGTCCGTTGCCGTTCGCCATGGCCAGTATACCATAATCAAGATGTTACTGGCGTCGATCCTGATGTGCCGGTTGGCACTCCGGTTGGGCTAGAGTGCTTTTATTGCCCAGATCTTAGATTATTGGAATCTTAGGAACTTAGCAGAAGCGGCACAGACTCGCTTCGTCGGAGCTGATTTCGGAGTTATGGCTTTTTTTAGAGGTTCAGAAGAGCCCAATCTTAGCCCCACCATATCCTAGCAAAACTCCCCAACTCGCAGTAGGGCTATGGGGGGGGGGGGGTTCGTTAGGCCCCTAGACTCCTGTCCTTCCTGTCCCTGCTGCCCCCGTATGTATGTATGTATGTATGTATGTATGTATGTATGTATGTATGTATGTATGTATGTATGTATGTATGTATGTATGTATGTATGTATGTATGTATATATGTATGTATGTATGTATGTATGTATGTATGTATGCATGTATGTATGTATGTATGTATGTATGTATGTATGTGCGGATTTGTTAACAAAATGTCCACATCGGTTTCTCGGGGATGGCTGAACCGATTTTTACAAACTAAGATTCAAATGAAAGGTATACTATTCCCATAGGTTGCTATTGAATTTCATTTTCATCTGACATCTTTTTCCGGATTACGAGTTGAAGAGCATGGTTACAAAAAAAATTTGTTGATTTGTCCACATCGGTTTCTCGGAATTTTCTGAACCGATTTTGACAAACTTGATTTTAAATGGAAGGTCCTTCAGCTGCTGTTGAATTTTGTGTGCATCCGAGTTCTGGTTCCTGAATTACAGGGTGATACGTACGATCACGCAGCAAATCTCGATTCTAACGAATTCTGCGATGAATGTAAAAAGGTGAAATGCCTTTCTCAATAGAAAGGTATTGTAATTGCTCTGAAAACCGACTTTTAAACGGAGGCCCGGAGGGCCGAGTGACATATACCATTCAATTCAGTTCGTCGAGTTCGGCAAATGTCTGAGCGTGTGTATGTATGTGTGTATGTATGTATGTGTGTATGTGCGTCTGTGTGTGTGTGTGACCAAAAATGTCACTCATTTTTCTCAGAGATGGCTGAACCGATTTTGACAAACTTAGTCTCAAATGAAAGATACAACGTTCCCATAGGCCTATTGAATTTCTGATTGATCCGACTTCCGGTTCCGGAATTACAGGGTGGTGAGCACGATCACGCAGAAAATGTCGATTTTAATAAATTCTGCAATGAATGTATAAAGGTGAAAATTTTTCCAAAATATGACCACAACTGCTTCGATTTGTAGTAGAAGGTCACTAACATCCATTCAAAGTCTATTTGGCCACATTGGCCACCATAATCGGTTCTGGAAACCCCGGCGGAAGTATCCAAATTCAGAATAACAGTCACATCGGATTCTCGGAGATGGCTAGACCGATTCAACCAAACTTAGTCTCAAAGGAAAGGTGTTGCGCCTCCGTAAATGGCTATTTAATTTCAACCCGATCCGACTTCCGGTTCCGGAGTTACAGGTTGTGGCGTGCGATCACATAGCAAATAGCGATTCAAACCGATACTCCGATGAAAGCAAAAACCGATTTAATCCACCTAGCAGTGAGATGAGACATTTCTTACACATTTCACTATTGGATTAGTTTGCAGAACTCACGAGAAGTAGGCACCCAACTAGAGGTGGAATGAAAACAGTTTCTAGTCTAGCACGAATAAAATCTCGAATAAACTGAATAAATTATAGAAATCAACAAAACGACCGAAATAAAAAAGTAAAGCAAAAAATGAAAAAATAGGTTTTTAAATTCATAAAATGAGTAGAAAAATTAATGTAAATCAAAATTATAATGTACACGAACCAAATTAGATTAGGTTAATAAATAAAAATTAAGATTATATTTAGAAATAGTTATAAGATTAATAGAATAAATTGACTCATACTAACAAATTGAATGAAATAAAACAAATGACCGAACATGAAATGCATAAAATTAAAGATATGAATAAAATGAATCAAATGAATCAAATTAATCAAATGAATCAAATGAATCAAATGAATCATATGAATCAAATGAATCAAATGAATCAAATGAATCAAATGAATCAAATGAATCAAATGAATCAAATAAATCAAATGAATCAAATGAATCAAATGAATCAAATGAATCAAATGAATCAAATGAATCAAATGAATCAAATGAATCAAATGAATCAAATGAATCAAATGAATCAAGTGAATCAAATGAATCAAATGAATCAAATGAATCAAATGAATCAAATGAATCAAATGAATCAAATGAATCACATGAATCACATGAATCAAATGAATCAAATTGATTTAATTCATCCAGTGAATACAATGAATCAATTTAATGAAATGGATCAAATGAATAAAAAGAATGGATGAACAAAATGAATAGAGTAAAAAATAAATGAAATTCATAAATAAAACAAACGAATCAAATAAACAAAATGAGCTGAAGTGATAAAATGAATAAAAAGGAGAAACTGAGCAGAATGCATTGATTAAAATGAAAAATTGAACAATGGTAAAAGGTTATAAATTAATATAAAGAAATAAATTGAATCAAATAAATTATTTGGATGAAATGATTAAAGCTGAAAAATTAGTCAGACTATTAAAATGAAGAAACTGGACAAAATGAATAAACTGTAAAAAATGAATAAAATGCATACAATGAATAAAATCAGGTAAATGAATGATATTAATAAAATTCACAAAAAGAATAAACTGATCATAGTGAATCCAAAGAATGAAACGAATAAAATAAGTAAAATGAACGCAGATGAACAAAACGAATAAAAAGATGCGGAATGAAATAATTAATTAAAATGAAATGGTCATATATTTGAAGCTAAAAATATTTTTGAATAAAGAAAATGAATAAACCGGATTGTACGAATTTGAGAACCATTGCATCAGAAAGTTTTGAAATGTTTTTGAGAAAAGGCTAATAAATATGCAATGGACTTTCTAGGGCTTCCATCTTGTTTTGGTTTTATTCTTTTTGTTTTCATGCTTCTTTACTTGACGGCGTCGTTTTAAGATTATCTGGTATTTCTACTTTATTGTTGAACCTTAATTAGTTATCAGGCACCTGGAACGTTCAATTTGCTTTGGAATTCGAAGTTTTTGGTTTTTGGTCGCATATTCCCGAAAAAAGATTTATGTACAGAATAGAATTTACTGGTCCAGTATTTTAACGCGCAATTGAATATAGTAAAGTGAGACAAGGTCACATGTGCTTTCAAACCCCTTGAACAGAGAACGACAGAGAGAATGCGATTCGTGAATGAGACAGGTAGATATTTCAAAGTTTTTATTTGCATTTAAAAAATAGTGTGAAATGTCTAGGCTATGTCGATAGCATAAAAGCATTGATTGCAATGCAGTCTCTTTCCATTCATCCTTATAGCTTTCATATTGTTTCGTTCGGAATTCTCGTGCAGGAAATATGGATAAATAAGTCCTATACAGACCAATAGTGTGAAAAAAAAATGGTTCAAACTACTCAGTACATCCAGATATGGACGACGAGAAGTTAGAAGACACATTGTAGTTGCATCCCCCATCGAGAGTGGGTACTTTGGAAGACTTCTTTTCCTGGATCTAATTTGTGGATGTTTTTGGTCTTTGATCCTTTATTTTTCATAAAAGTTCGTACCAATACAACGAATGTGCAGCTGATACAACTCATGGTTCATTCGCCTGCTCAACGTTCCGTCTTCCATCTGCACGCCATCATAGATGGTACGCAACACCTTTCGTTCGAAAACTCCAAGGGCGCGTTGGTCCTCCACGAGCATAGTCCAGGTCTCGTGGCCGTAGAGGACCACCGATCTAATCAGCGTCTTGTAGATAATCAACTTCGTGCGGCGGCGAATTTTGTTTGACCGGAGCGTCCTCCGGAGTCCAAAGTAGGCACGATTTCCCGCCAAGATCCGTCTCTGAATTTCTCTGCTGTTATCATTGTCGTCGGTTACCAGTGAGCCCAAATACATTAATTCGTCGACCATCTCGATTTCGTCACCGCCAATCCGAACTCGGGTGGGAGGTTCACATTGTCGTCTCTAGAACCTCTTCCTCTCATGTATTTTGTCTTCGAAACGTTGATGGCAAGTCCAATCCTGCTGGCTTCAGCTTTCAGTCTTTGAGCATATATTTCATTCAAAATTCAATAGAGATACGAATAGTTTAAATATCGCACGTGGAATGCATTTTTTGAAAATTTTCATCGTCAAACTTTCATATTACCCAGTTAAGCCAAATATTTTTCTGATATAGCTATGAATTTCCTTAATTATAGGGTAGATACAGGCTTTGAATACAATTGAATTAAAGTTGAGTTGATGTAGCAGCAGACCAAAAATAGTTTTGTTTTCTCAAACCTTCGCAATTACAATTAATAAATATTTCAGATTGGTAGAAGATCTTATCCCACAACTTAGAAATAGCTAGATAGATGCGATAGAAGAGAGACAGAGAGAGAAAGAGAGAGAGAGAGAGAGAGAGAGAGAGAGAGAGAGAGAGAGAGAGAGAGAGAGAGAGAGAGAGAGAGAGAGAGAGAGAGACAGAGAGAGAGAGAGATGTGGGGGGGGGCGTGTGAGGAATGGCAAATGATGGTTAATGCAGTGACATTATTTTTATAGGTATATTTTTATGATATATTGATTCTTACATTCTTATAATAAATAATGTAAGTAGTAATTTTTGCGCCATAACCAGTATAACCTAAATCTTGCAAAAGAGATAAATTTTCGCTAGATTTTTGGGCTTCAACCATACAGTTGCTTTCGGTGACGCCACGAGTATAATTATATGAGAAATCTTTTATCTCACTACTAGGTGAATTACTTGTTGATCTGTGTATTGATATACCATCAAACATTTACCTCATGATTGAACGCAATGCCTAATCCAAGGGATAAATACAAGAACTCACTGTTTCTTCATCAACACATTATTTTGTCTTTAAAGTGAACTTATATATTGATTTTTGAGAAATAGTTAATTTATTATAAAGGTAATTCACAAAATGTTCTGAACATCGAATTCCTTGAATCACGTAGATGTGTTTTCATACCCCGATATTCGAAATCGGTTTAGTTTTGCCCCTAAAACACCAGTAAAGCAATACTCTGTATGAAACAATCTCATTTTTAATTAGTGGAAATTGGTAAGCGAGGACTAAAAATACAAGATGGTTAATATCTCCGCTGCTCGTGCACAGATTAAAACAATCTATAGCTTGTTAGAAAGGTATTTTACAAGCTTTCTATTAATGTGCAGTTTGTGTATTGTAATAATGTATTGTTCGAAAGTTATTTGCAAAAAACCTGTTGTGTTTTGACAAAATCGCCCATATCTCAGAAAGTAAACAACATATCGAAAATCAAAAATAATAGTATCAAATGGCAATGTTAGGCCTTTCATTTGAAACTAATTTCATTAAGATCGGTTCAGCCATTGCTGAGATAATTACATGACATTTTGAACATACATACATACACACATACACACACACATACAGACATTGTCTCAATTTGTCGAGCTGAGTCGATTGGTATATGAGACTCGGCCCTCCGGGCCTCGGAAAAAGTTTTCAAAGTTTGAGCGAATCCTATACATTTCTTTTGTAAGAAATGTAAAAAGGTAAAAATTTCGCTAAAATGTCTCTCAAACAACTCAAATTTGCTATTCTAGGTCACCGACGGCCAACCAAACTTTCGTTGACTACATTGACTACCATAGACGGTTCCGGAAGTGCCCGGGAAAAGCGGACATCTTTCAAAATTGACGTACTCACATCAGTTTCCCGGAAATGGTTGGGCCGAGTTTCACAAACTTAGTCCCAAATGATAGCTATAGTATCCGCACAGATGTCTATAAAATTTCGTACGGATCGCTTATAAGCGTCCGGAAATATAGACTAAACCGTCCGGTCACATATGAAATTCCCATATAAGCTGGAACTCAATTTTTTTTCAAAGGGGGGACCCCATGAAATTTCAGAAATCGAATTCGTGTTTTTGATGCCAAACATCTTTAAAATGCATGAAACGTCGAGATTTTATGTTATCTCGAAAAAAATTTTTTTATGAAAATCGACTTTTTGGGACTGCCGATTTCGCACCTTTTTACATTTCTTATAAAAGAAATGTATAGAATTCGCTCAAACTTTCAAGATTTTTTCCGAGGCCCGGAGGGCCGAGTCTTATATACCAATCGACTCAGCTCGACGATTTGGGACAATGTCTGTGTGTGTGTGTCTGTGTGTGTGTATGTAACGGACAAATTCTCATTCGTGTTTCTCAGCAATGGCTGAACCGATCTTATCCAAACCAATTTTAAACGAAAGAACTAAAAAACAGTATGAACGCTATTAATTTGTTTTTGAATCTGATGCTAAGTTTCTAAGATATGAATGTTTGAATGCGTAAAAATGGCGTTTTTCGCAGTTTTTTAAATTATTTGCCGAAATTGACAATATAGATTAACAATTTATATGTTTTTAGACAGCTTTAACGAATACCTTTCGAACAAGCTATAGATTGTTGAAATCGGACTATTATCAAAAGAGATATTTAACATTAAATGCGGACGAAAGATTTTTATCATTTCCCATTGCTAGAAATATGACCAAAAACATGTAATCTATTATTAACGCCAAAACGGTTTAGGTCAATAGTATCTTCGGTGAATTTAATGGAGGCAATATGCCCTTTCTTTTGGTAGTGCGCTTTTGCTGATTAATGCCCCTATGAGTGAGATATTTTCACAAATTTTCTTGGAAGTGATTATATCGAAATGATGCCTTCAGCAAATTTGTAGCTCTTACTTTTGCGAATAACTTTACTGAAGACTTCAAATATCTATTTTGAATACTTTAAAAGTTATGGCTTGTTGTTTGTGAATTACTCTTTGTCGCCTATTTTTTTATTCAATATAGTAATAATGCATTGAAATAAGCCAAACATTATTACGATAAAACGAATTTTGTATTTCATTTTTCTATCTACAACCGCTAGAAATAATCACCGAACACTTCCAAGTTGTCTGGAAGGAACTTGATAACTTATCAGTGCAAAAATATTCATTTGTGCGAGCCTGCTGACTGCAATTTTTCTAACTCATGGCCATCTGATCGATCTGAAACATATCGGAAAATGAAAAGCGAAATAAATAACTCCAAGCAACGGCGTTGCCAAGAGAAGGTTTTGGGGTTTAACACCATACAACGCCCCCCCCCCCAAAACCCAAAAAAAATTTATTGGATTGAAGTTGAAAATTTATTGATGCAGACTGATTTAATTCAATATTACAATAACAATTATCTGATCCGTAGATTAATAACCTGTTGTTGTAAACATCATGAGGACTTTTGATAAATTGTCGGAATGGGGTCCTCCTGATATGTAACTGATCTATCGGTCTTGATTTCACAGTTGTCTAATAGCATTAATATCAAATTCCTGCCTGAAAACATTCCAATAGAAAATACCAGAGTTCTGTAATCAATCATAATCCTCAGATTTATTTTCAAATTGAGCTCGTTTTTGTAGAAATGTACTGTAATAAGGGTCTTTATTTAATAGGAAGCGAAGTTAAAATTGATTTAATGTCTATGAAACATAGAACTGCGCACCAAAAAATGCATAACTTTCAACATTTGCTAAAAATGGTTTTGCCTTTCTCATTCACTCTAAAATTCGTCAATCTAATCCCGACCGGGAGGGCCGAGTGTCATATGCCAATCGACTCAGTTCGTCGAGATCGGAAAATGTCTGTGTGTATGTGTGCCTGTGTATGTGGAAAAAAATGTGACCTCTGTTAATCAGAGATGGCTGGATCGATTTGCACAAAGTTAGTCTCAAATGAAAGGTACAACCTTCCCATCGGCTGCACTTGATTTTTTTTATTGATTGGACTTCCGGTTCCGGAGTTACGAGTTGAAGAGTGCAACCACACAGCAAATTCCCATATAAACTGAAATGAAAAATTTTCAAAATCAAATTTGTATTTTTGATGCCAAATGACTTTATAATGCATGAAACATCGAGATTTGATGTAAACTCGAAAAAAATAATGTTTGACAAAAATTGATTTTTTTGGACTTTGGTACATTTTTGCCTTTCTCATATAGAAAGGTTCTGCATTCACTCTAAAAATCGTCAATCATACCGGCCCGGAGGAAGTATGCAGTGAGTGATTGCTACTTTAAAATTAAAATTGGTTTAAAATTTCTAAACAAGTTGAAAATTTTCGGCAGGACCCGGACCTCCCGGATCTTACTATGTGATACTGAAACATCGCTTGAAACCAGCGGCGGTCAAGCGATGTTTCAGTATCACATAGTATCTCAAGATCGTGGCTGTTGATCCATTGTACGCATGTGCAAATCGTACTGAACATGTAATATTAATTTCCACCATTGTATTGAACATAACCAGCCATGGAATCGTAGTCTGGACAAATGAGACAAGCACAATTGCATCACTAGGTGGATTAAAACAGGTTTTTGTTTTGGGAATGCGTCGAGTTGAGACGAAAACGTAATATGATTAATAACGAGGATAACACTTTTCGAATGTAGAGAGAAATTTATGAAAAATGACGATTTCCATTCGAATCTAGCAGGTCCTGATCGATTTTGATAAGCATTTGATTTTTGTTGTATGACCAATTATATGTATAGGTCAAATGTTTAAAATCAGTAATTAAAGGTCAAGATAGCATCATTTTGAAACCGCCAATTTCGGAGGTTTAGTATCTTCGATAAGTTTTACATACGTTAAACAGCGCATCATTTGATAAAATAATTTTGGCGGTATATCGTCCAAGAAGTATTTATGGTGAATTTTCTCAGGTTAATATTCATGACTACAATAAAGTCTCAACAAATTCGCTAAAGACACGAACTCTGTTACTATTTTCTGAAAAATTAATTCTGCATAATTTTAAAACTTCAAAAATTACGGTTTCGGAATTATGCCGTTTGGACAGTAAGATCGATTTTCACCAAACCCCCACCAATTGTAAAATTGGTATTGTAAAAAAAACGTAAGGGCGATACTTCAATGCTGATAGGTGGGACCGAAAAAGTAAACAATTGTCAAAGGGGCGATACTACCATTTCCTCAATTTCAATAGCAAACACAAATTTTAATTTAATAATTTCAAATACTTCATGAAGTTTTGGGTTTCGATCACTGAATCATGCAATCTAGGATGTAAAAAACACAATAGTTCTTAAATAGGAAATAAAACCAAGTCTGGAAATATTCACTGTTGATTTTCTTTGAATGGTGTCACTGCTAGTACCGCTTTTTTCCAGAAAAAGCGTTGATTTTTAGGTCTCAGTCGTGTTGGAAATTTGAGTAAAGTATAAACTTCATTTCGATTTTTTGGCTCAGTATAATATATAACCCCTTTAGGAAAATTCAGTTTTCCCACCACAATGTTTTGATTGAGGAATTTAGATATATTATTAACAGAGCATTATCAATAATTCGTTTGTATGTCTATTTTATGGGCCATATTTTCGCTTTCCCATTGATTTGGTTTGAGATTTCTAGCACTGATGTTGTCCTATGCTGATTTGAGCGATTCTCTGAGTCCTGCCACTATCCCATGTAGTATGTGTTATCAAAAACATCGCGAAGCATCAAGTTCTAAATGTTCTCAAACGATATAATATCCGAAGAGAGTGATAAGAGTTATAAGAAATGTCTCATCACACTGTTAGGTGGATTAAAGGCGTTTTTCAATTTAATATTAATGTAGCTGTTTTTTCTTTTACAAAATTTTAGAACTCGAACAGTGATTTTTTTCTTGAATATTTGTCATGCCATGTATAAAAATAAAATGTAATATATTCATTTGAAAGCTTTTAATGAATATAAACAACGCGAACATTCACGTGTTCATGATTGAGAAAGGCACAATTGCACCGCTAGGTGGATTATAACAGGTTTTTCAGTTCAATATCACCGTGGCTGTTTTTTTCTTTTACAAAATTTTAGAACTCTAATAATGATTTATTTTCCTGTATATAGTTGTCATGTGATGTATAATAATAAAATGTAATATATGCATTTAAAAGTTTTTAATGAATATAAACAACGCACACATTCACGTGATTCATGATTGAAAAAGGCACAATTGCACTGCTAGGTGGATGAAAATATGTTTTTGCCTTTCTCATATAGAAAGGTTATGCAATCACTCTGAAAACGCCAACCTAATCCCGGCCCGGAGGGCCGGGTGTCATATCCCATTCGATTCAGTTCGTCGAGATCGGAAAAAGTCTGTATGTGTGTGTATGTGTGTATGTATGTGTGTGTATGTGTATGTGTGTATGTATGTGCGTATGTGTCAAATAATGTCACTCATTTTTCTCAGAGATGGCTGGACCGATTTGCCCAAACTTAGTGCAAACTTCCCATCGGCTGCTATTGAATTTTGGATCGATCGGAATTCTGGTTCCGGAATTACGGGTTTCAGAGTGCGGCCACACAGAAATTTCTCATATAAACTATAGGAAAAATTAAAAATAGAATTTTTATTTTTGATGTTAAATGTGTTCAAGGTGCATGAAACGTCGAGATTTGATGCAAACTCGAAAAAAAATTTAACGACGATTCACTTTTTTGGATTTTGGCACATTTTTGCCTTTCTCATATAGAAAGGTTATGCAATCACTCTGAAAAACGTCAACCTAATCCCGGCCCGGAGGGCCGAGTGTCATATCCCATTCGACTCAGTTCGTCGAGATCGGAAAAAGTCTGTATGTGTGTATGTATGTGTGTGTGTGTATGTGTGTGTATGTGTGTGTATGTGTTTTTTACCATGGAGAAGACCTTTATGTCCTAGCCCAGTACACGTGCTATTGGTAGGGTCCAATCTACCGCACTGGGTGCACTGGGGGCGTGTCGGACTCGAATGGTGACCAGCCATTAATACCGCCATCATTCCTCCCAGGAACTACCTCTCGGTATTACTTCTGGGGGGATGGCTGTACTAAATGTACACATTCACTCTCCCTCACGCGTTCATACATCCTGTATGAGGCTTACTTGGGTGCTCTCTCAATCGCACTTTGATTCACTCGCAAACACTCCCACATGAGGCTGACTTTTGTGCTCACCTTTTACGTTCCATGCGAGGCTGACTTGTGTGCTCACCTTACTCATTCCTTGCTAGGCTTACTTTTGTGCTCGCCCTACCCATACCATGTGAGGCTGACTTGGGTGCTCACTCTATCACCTGATTCACTCTCAATCGTGCCACTCTATTGTACCTTTGTCACTCCCTCTGGCATCCCATGTGGGACATTTTTCTTAGGCCCCACTTCTGACATACCATGCGAGGCTGACTTTTGTGCTCACCTTTTTCATTCCTTGCTAGGCTGACTTTGGTGCTAGCCTCTACCAACCTGTGAGGCTGACTTTTATGCTCACCCTTAACATGCAGTGTGAGACTGACTTGGATGCTCACCCTTTCACTCCTCTGCCACGCCATGAGGCATCGATAGCTTAGTACCAACATACTACGCTACGACCCTCCCGTCTTGGCATGAGGCAGTCCACTTATACGCCTATACACTCACTCTTCTGTCTTGCTTCGGGGTGGCTGGGTTTACCCCTTACGCGGTTGCCATTCGCTGCGCCAACCTGCCTCGTTATGAACAGACCATTCATTCTCTTATTTTGCGCTTGGCCTTTTTCGCTCCAGCTAACCAATCACTAGATAGCCGTGCCCGTCGTCTGTTGCTCGGTTCGCCAGATTACCTGTAGCCTACTGGCAATCTGGATGGTAGCAGCCGAGACTGCGTTCCACTTCTCCACCGATTGACACATCCGCTGAATAAGGGTATCAGGGGTTGTGTCCCAGCCACAGACGTCAAGCATTGCTCTTCTTTCGACGTCGAACCGATGACATACGAACAGTATGTGTTCGGCAGTTTCATCTACACCTGGGCAGTCCGGGCAGACTGGGACCTCCGCGTGCCCGAACCTGTGGAGGTACTGACGGAAACAGCCATGGCCTGACAGGAATTGTGTCAGGTGGAAGTGAACTTCCCCATGGGGTCTTCCCACCCAGCTCGATATGCTAGGTATCAGCCGGTGAGTTCACCTACCTTTCGAGGAGTTGTCCCACTCACGCTGCCATCTGGCGACCGAGGTCGCCCTGGTGCGCTCGCGGGCTCCCCTATTTCCACGTAGCTCAAAGCACTCCTCATCTTCCCGAATGACCAGCCCGACTGGCATCATGCTCGCTATCACGCAGGATGCATCGTGTGATACCGTGCGGTAGGCAGATATCACTCTGAGGCACATCACGCGGTAGGTGCTCTCCAGTTTCTGTAGGTAACTGGTTACCCTCAGTGCTCTTGACCATGACGGGCCGCCGTACCTGAGGATAGATACGGCCACGCCTGCCAGTAACCTACGTCTACTGGCGCACACCTTTGAGCTGCTGGACATCATTCTCGATAGTGCCGCAACAGCAGTCGACGCTCTCTTGCACGTATAGTCGACATGGCTGCCGAAGGTCAGCTTGTCGTCTATAATGACTCCGAGAGACTTCAGACTTCGCTGTGAAGTGATCGCGACTTCTCCCACATGGATAACTGCATGTTGTGCCGACTTGCGGTTGTTGACGATAACTACCTCCGTCTTATGATGAGCGAGCTCCAGGCCTCTCGCGCTCATCCATTCCTCCACCGTGCTAATCGCGTGTTCTGCGGTTAGTTCTACCTCAGGAATTGACTCCCCGTAGACCTCCAGGGTTACGTCGTCGGCAAAGCCGACGATCTTGACCCCAGGAGGGAACTTCAGTCTCAGAACCCCGTCATACATGAGGTTCCATAGCACCGGGCCTAGGATCGAGCCCTGCGGGACTCCGGCGGTAATCGGAACCCTTTTCTGACCGGCATCGGTCTCGTATAGCAGTACGCGGTTTTGGAAGTAACTTTCCAGGATCCGGTACAGACCCACCGGTAGGCTAAGCCGGTGTAACGAGAGCGCGATGGCATCCCAGCTTGCGCTGTTAAATGCGTTCTTCACGTCAAGTGTCACTAACGCACAGTATCGAATACCTCGCCTTTTCCGTTGGATCGCTATCTCGGCAGTATTTATCACTGAGTTGAGAGCGTCCACTGTGGACTTACCCTTCCGAAAGCCAAACTGGTTGCTTGACAGACCGTCCGTACCTTCCGCGTACGGGGTGAGCCTGTTGAGGATAATCCTCTCAAGCAGTTTGCCTGTCGTGTCTATCAGACAGATTGGTCTGTACGCCGATGGGTCGCCTGGCGGCTTCCCGGGCTTCGGCAACAGCACCAGTTTCTGCCTTTTCCATCTATCGGGGAAACGGCACTCGTCAAGGCATCTCTGCATAGCTAGCCTGAACATGTTCGGGTTCGCTATGATCGCTGCCTTGAGAGCGTTGTTTGGAACTCCATCCGGCCCTGGAGCTTCGTTCATTGCTAGGGATTTAACCACTGCGAGTAGTTCTTCATTCGTCACTGGAGCCACCATTTCGACCATGCCCGCACTGTCTCGTAGTGTAGGTGGTCAGGGGCTTGTGGCTCGAGACGGGAAGAGTACTTCGATAATCGTTGCCAACCGGTCCGGAGACCGTTCTGGGGGTGAGGAGCCCCCTTTGGTCTTGGCCATCACGATCCGGTAGGCGTCACCCCACGGATTCGCGTTGGCACTCTCACACAGGTTGTCGAAACACGCTCTCTTGCTGCTCTTAATAGCCTTGTTAAGGGCCAATTTCGCAGCTCGAAACACTTCACGGCGGTTCTCTCTTGCATCCTCGGTGCGAGCTCTTTGCATCTTACGTCTAGCTCTGAGACAGGCTGACCGTAGAGCTGCAATTTCGGCACTCCACCAGTATACCGGGCATCTACCGTTTCTTGGCAGTGTTTTTCTCGGCATAGTGGCGTCGCACGCGCGTGATAGAACAGCTACCAGCGCATCCCCGCTTAGACTGTCGGTGTTGGCCTCCAGTCCCAGGGCCGCGGTGAAAGCTGCGCTGTCGAAGTGATTGGACTTCCACCCGCGTACCTGACAGGGATCTCCCGCCCTCGGATGCTGCACACCATAGTTGATCTTAAAGCGGATTGCTAAATGATCGCTATGGGTGTAGCCTTCGTCTACCCTCCATTCCATGCCTGGAGCCAGACTCGGGCTGGCAAAGGTCAAATCAATCCACGCCTCCACTCCGTTTCTACGGAATGTACTAGCGGAGCCATCATTAGCTAGCACAGTATCGAGTTTCGCAAGCGCTTCCATTAGCGCTTGACCCCTGCTATTTGTACAGCGGCTGCCCCACTCCACTGCCCAAGCGTTAAAGTCTCCCGCTATTACTACCGGTTTCCGGCCCACGAGGTCCGACGAGAGCCTGTCGATCATCTGGTAGAACTGTTCTATTGGCCACCTTGGTGGGGCGTAGCAGCTGCAATAGAACACACCATTGATCTTGGCAATCGCCACACCCTCGGCGGAGGGGTGTATTACCTCTTGAACCGGGAACCGTCCCGTTGTACAGATTGCCACCATTCCAGACCCGTCCGACACCCAATTGCCGTTGCCGGCAGGGATGCTGTACGGGTCTGATAAGAGGGCGACATCTGTCCTCGACTCCGAGACCGACTGCCACAGCAGCTGTTGGGCTGCTGCACAATGGTTAAGATTTAGCTGTGTGACTCTCACGGCTTCTTCTTATTTAACTCGCCGAAGGGACACGAAGGTCCGCCCATAGCATGTTTATGGGCTTGCTTCTTAGCGGTGCAGATAAGGCACTTATATGCCTTAGTGCACCCCCGCTCTTTATGTCCCTCCTCGCCGCAGCGACGACATAGTTTACTCCTATCTATGCCTTTGCATTCGTATGCTTTGTGGCCGGATTCAAGGCACCGATAGCACCTATCCACTGAAGGCGGCTGGGGTATACTAATAGGGCATACCGACCCGCCGATCTTCAGCTTCCCTTTCTCGGTTACCCTTTTGGAATCCGCCTTCAGTAGCCTGAGGTAGGCTACTTGGGTGCCAGAGGGTCCATCTCTCAATCGCACACAGGCCCGCTCGATTGTGACGTCGCAGTGCTCCTTGACGGCTGCGACGACGTCTTCTGCGGTCGTGAACTCGTCCAAGTGCTTGCACTGGAGAGTTGTTTCCGCACCTAGCGACCTGATTTGGGCGCCCTCACCAAGGACCTCTTGGGCCAAGGCCTTGTATACTGCACTTGATTGTGCGCCTCGCTTCAGCACCAGGAGCATCTCTCCCGTGTTGGTGCGTCTTACGCTACGCACATCCTGCCCAATGGCCGAGAGGCTTTCGGCCGCCTTCATCGATTTAAGGACATCGGCGTATTTGTCCTTGTCGGTTTTTAACCACAAGGCTTCGCCTCTGTCCTTGGCCTTCCTCGCAGGCCGCGGTACCTCCGGTTTCGGCACCGGCTTTTTCTTGGTGACCAGCGTCCAGGGGTTTGAGCCCCCCTGCCCCGGTCGTGCCGGGTTGCTGGTACCATCGCTCTCCACAGCGAGGTCACTCTCGTTCTCGCTTACCTCACCTAGGCGGCGTTTGACCTTGACGGTTGCACGCCGAGTGGTGTCGGTTTTGGCACCCTCTCCTGGCGACTTCCTAGGGCGCTTCGCATTCGATGCCGTCTTGCGATTGCCCTTTCCTTTTCCCTTCGAGGGGCACTCGGTCGCCGCTACGATCGACGTAGCTGCTCCGTAGAAGGTAAACGCCAACGTCTGTGAACCTCTGTCGACCTTCTTTCTTTCCTCCCTATTGGAGGCCACTGTCTGGGTTTCTCTGTCGGGCCTCTCCCGACATTCCACCCTCTTAACATAGGCCTGCTGTTCCTGTCTTGCGACACGAACAGCTTTCCGGAGCTCCAGGAGGCTCAACTTCAACTCCTTGGCTATATTCTGCTTTGCGCTAGCGAAGTCGATTATAGAATCGAGTTGCTTCGCTACTTTGCGCATCGCAGCTATTGGCCCCTCCGATGCATTGGTACGGCTATTGCCTACCGCTGCTGGGGGGTCACTGGTACTTTCGGGTGCAGCACTCATCGTTCCACTACTCTCCCCACGGGGGGGAGACCTCGCCAAACCACCTCTAGCGAAGGGGTTTGGCACCTCCGTTTGTTTAGTATATTTATTTTTGCTCTCCCTATCAAATCCCACGAGTCGCGCGAGAAATAAATGTCCGCCACGCCAGAGCTCCGCATTAGCGTGGTAAGGGACGCTGTATGTGTGTGTGTATTTGTGTGAGTATGTGTGTGTATGTATGTGCGTATGTGTCAAATAATGTCACTCATTTTTCTCAGAGATGGCTGGACCGATTTGCCCAAACTTAGTGCAAACTTCCCATCGGCTGCTATTGAATTTTGGATCGATCGGAATTCTGGTTCCGGAATTACGGGTTTCAGAGTGCGGCCACACAGAAATTTCTCATATAAACTATAGGAAAAATCAATTTTTTTTATTTTTGATGCTAAAAGTGTTCAAGGTGCATGAAACGTCGAGATTTGATGCAAACTCGAAAAACAAATTGACGACTATTCACTTTTTTGGATTTTGGCACATTTTTTCCTTTCTCATATAGAAAGGTTATGTTATCACTCTGAAAAACCTGTTTTAATCCACCTAGCGGTGCAATTGTGCCTTTCTCAATCATGAACACGTGAATGTTTGCGTTGTTTATATTCATTAAAAGCTTTCAAATGAATATATTACATTTTATTATTATACATGACATGACAAATATACAAGAAAAAATCACTATTCGAGTTCTAAAATTTTGTAAAAGAAAAAACAGCTACATTAATATTAAATTGAAAAAGGTGCGAAATCGGCAGTCCCAAAAAGTCGATTTTCATAAAAAAAATTTTTCGAGATAACATAAAATCTCGACGTTTCATGCATTTTAAAGATGTTTGGCATCAAAAACGAATTTGATTTCTGAAATTTCATGGGGTCCCCCCTTTGAAAAAAAATTTAGTTCCGGCTTATATGGGAATTTCATATGTGACCGGATGGATTAGTCTATATTTCCGGACGCATCCAAGCGATCCGTACGAAATTTTATAGACATCTGTGGGGATATCATCAGCTATCATTTGGGACAGTGTTTGTGGAAATCGGCCCAACCATTTCCGGGAAACTGATGTGAGTAAGTCAATTTTGAAAGATGGCCGCTTTTCCCGGGCACTTCCGGAACCGTCTATGGTGGTCAATGTAGTCAACAAAAGTTTGGTTGGCCGTCGGTGACCTAGAACAGCAAATTTAAGTTGTTTGAGAGACATTTTAGCGAAATTATTACCTTTTTTGCTTTCATCGGAGTATCGGTTTGAATCACAATTTGCTATGTGATCGCATGCCACAACCTGTAACTCCGGAACCGGAAGTCAGATCGGGATGAAATTAAATAACCATTTACGAAGGCGCAACACCTTTCATTTGAGACTAAGTTTGGTTGAATCGGTCTAGCCATCTCCGAGAAACCGATGTGACTGTTATTCTGAATTTGGATACTTCCGCCGGGGCTTCCAGAACCGATGATGGTGGCCAATGTGGCCAAAAAGCCTTTGAATGGATGTTAGTGACCTAATACTACAAATCGAAGCAGTTGTGGTCATATTTTGGAAAAATTTTCACCTTTATACATTCATTGCAGAATTTATTAAAATCGACATTTTCTGCGTGATCGTGCTCACCACCCTGTAATTCCGGAACCGGAAGTCGGATCCATCAGAAATTCAATAGCAGCCTATGGGAACGTTGTATCTTTCATTTGAGACTAAGCTTGTCAAAATCGGTCCAGCCAGCTCTGAGAAAAATGAGTGACATTTTTGGTCACATACACACACACAGACGCACATACACACACATACATACATACACACATACATACACACGCTCAGACATTTGCCGAACTCGACGAACTGAATCGAATGGTATATGCCACTCGGCCCTCCGGGCCTCCGTTAAAAAGTCGGTTTTCAGAGCAATTGTAATACCTTTCTATTGAGAAAGGCAAAAATTTTACCTTTTTACATTCATCGCAGAATTCGTTAGAATCGAGATTTGCTGCGTGATCGTACGTATCACCCTGTTATTCAAGAACCAGAACTCGGATCCATACAAAATTCAACAGCAGCTGATGGACTGACATTTAAAATCAAGTTTGTCAAAATCGGATCAGAAAATTCCGAGAAACCGATGTGGACAAATCAACAAATTTTGTTTTGTAACCATACTCTTCAACTCGTAATCCGGAACAAGATGTCGGTTGAAAATGAAATTCAATAGCAACCTATGAGAATAGTATACCTTTCATTTGAATCTTAGTTTCTAAAAATCGGTTCAACCATCTCCGAGAAACCGATGTGGACATTTTGTTAACAAATCCGCACATACACACACATACATACATACATACATACATACATACATGAGGACACTTGATCCTTGGGGATATTTGATTCCCTGGTCATATCTCATAATCTATACATAAAAAGTTATCACAACATAGAGAGAAAATGTCGTTTATGTTGTTTAAAAAACAACATAATGGGTTGGAAAAGTAATATAATATTTTGGAAAATCTGTGATGGATTTACTAGAAGATCTTTTTACCAATTTTTTGGACGGTTATATGAGATCGTCGAAATAATTATATATGAATATATGGCTTTTGATTAAAAACACGTTTTTCGAATAAATAGTACATACATACATACATACATACATGCACACATACATACGCACATACAAACACACATACATACACACAGATATTTTGCGATCTCGGCGAACTGAGTCGAATGTTTTATGAGGAAGTCGGTTTTTGGAGCAATTGCATAACCTTTCTATATGAGAAAGGCAAAAGAATAGTATTTAATTACCTTAATCAGCATGAGTTCAATGTTATCTTCATGTAATTATATTTTGAAATGTTGGTGGAATGGGTTTGAAAGTGGAGGGAATGGGGGGTTAGTAGAGTGAGAGTGGAGGATGCGTCAGAAATCCTTCATCTTATTTCGGTATACGGGGTGGATGAAGGAAATGCGGGCGTGACGGTGGTCCAAGGGGAGGGGAGTGATGAAGGAGGGCGGTGTAAGGGTAAGGCGGGGGGAGAAGGGGCGGCGACGTAATACTCAACTGCATATTTTGCCTTCCATTTGAGACTTGGTTTGAGAAAATCGGTTCAATCATCACCGAAGAACCGATGTGACTTTAATTGTGGAATATGCCCGGAATTCCGGACTTCCGGAATCGTCGATAGTGGACAATATATTCAAAGAATGTTTGATTGGCAATCAGTGATCTAAATCTGCGATTAGAAGTAATTTGGTGACCATTTCAATAGTTTTTAGCCTCTGAGGTATTACGATTGTACCGATTTATATGGGAAATTCCAGTGTATCCTTACTAACACCCCTGTAACTCCGGAAGCAAGAGTCAGAACCGAATGAAATTCAGCAGCAGTCAATGGCATTAATGTATCTTTCATTTGAAATCAAGTTTGTAAAAATCGGTGGAGAATTCGTTGGGAAATGGGTGTGATATTAGCTTAGGAACTTGGCGGGTTCCCCGGGGGCGTCATGAACCGTCATAGGTGGCCAATGTGGTCAAAGCTGCTTTGATTGATCATTAGTGATCCAGACCCGCAAACTAGAGTAATGTTACATCAATTTTAATATGTTTTACATCATTTGAACATCATGGTGGTACCAGTTTATATGGGAATTTGCTGTGTGACCGCACTCTTCAACCCGTAACTCCGGAACCGGAAGTCGGATCAACTAAAAATTCAATAACAGCTTATGGGAGCGTTATACCTTTCAGATGAAACTAAGTTTGCGAAAATCGGTTCAGCCATCTCTGAGAAAATTGTGTGAGTTTAAATGACACACACACACATACACACACACATACACACACACAGACATTTGCCGATCTCGACGAACTGAATCGAATGGTGTATGACACTCGGCCCTCCGGGCCTCGGTTAAAAAGTCGATTTTTACAGTGATTGCATAGCCTTTCTTTATATGAGAAAGGCAAAACGTCAACCTAATCCCGGCCCGGAGGGCCGAGTGTCATATCCCATTCGACTCAGTTCGTCGATATCGAAAAAAGTCTGTATGTGTGTATGTATGTGTGTGTATGTGTGTGTATGTATGTGCGCATGTGTCAAATAATGTCACTCATTTTTCTCAGCAATGGCTGGACCGATTTGCCCAAACTTAGTCTCAAATGAAAGGTGCAACCTTCCCATCGGCTGCTATTGAATTTTGGATCGATCGGAATTCTGGTTCCGGAATTACGGGTTTCGGAGTGAGGCCACACAGAAATTTCTCATATAAACTATAGTTAAAGCCATTGTCGTGACTTGAGGATCGTTGTCGTTCCGCCATGGCTAGGATTACTTTAAATAAATGCACTATCACAAGTAACTTTCACACGTTTATTTAATATTCTGATCTCCTGATCTGCTCGTGACAAAATCTGCTTCAAAACTAATAGGAAAAATTAATTTTTTTTTATTTTTGATGCTAAATGTGTTCAAGGTGCATGAAACGTCGAGATTTGATGCAAACTCGAAAAAAAATTTGACGACGATTCACTTTTTTGGATTTTGGCACATTTTTGCCTTTCTCATATAGAAAGGTTATGCAATCACTCTGAAAAACGTCAACCTAATTTTTTTCGACTCGCATAAGGTTTTTGGATTTTAACAGGGGCGTATTTGATGGTTTAAGGAGGGGGGTTACACCCCCCCCCCTCTACTGTTCGCTCCCCCCTTTAAAAATCGCCTTAAATCAGCCCTCAGACCACCACCCCATCCAGCCCTCATACCCCTCCCTTTCAACCCCATCATCTTTCAACCACCACTATATCACAAAGCATACCAATTTAAGCTGGGGAGTCGTTCGTTCATGGGACTTTCGCCCTCCTCACATACCCACCCCCGCATGACAAAATGAGTTAGCAAGCAGATAACATTGATCTAATGCTGATTAGGCTAATGGAGTATGATATTTTTTTGTTTCAAGTGTTTCACCGTCAACACGTAGCTCATCAAGTTCGTGGCTGGCATGCCATTGTGTATAAGTGCAAAGTGTACTAAGAATGTAATGGACATTTCCACAATTATGTTGAACATAAAAAGCCTCCGTGCCATAGTTTAGAGAAATGAGAAAGGCACAATTGCACCGCTAGGTGGATTAAAACAGGTTTTTAATGTTTTTTCTGTTCTATAAAAACACACCCACACACATACAGGCATTGTCCGAATTTGTCGAGTTGGTATGATTGACATATGAGATTCAGTCCTCCGGTCATCGGAAAAAGTTTCAAAAAATGAGCGAATCCTATACATTTCTATTGTAGAAATGTAAAACGGGTGAAACGATCGAATTTTATTACGGGAGTGAATGTAGCTAATAATATTGTCTTCTGTTTCACTGCGGAGAATCCCGATTAAATTATACCATTTCGCGTTAGAAGTAACAGTGAGTATAAGGCTAGTGGAGGAAGCTAGCTGCAGTGACGTAATTTGCATACTTACTTGGCAAGTTATTGATAACGGGGCTTTGAGGGGGAATATTATTGTTTTGCCTTTCTCATATAGAAAGGTTATGCAATCACTCTGAAAAACGTCAACCTAATCCAGGCCCGGAGGGCCGAGTGTCGTATCCCATTCGACTCAGTTCGTCGAGATCGGAAAAAGTCTGTATGTGTTCCCATCGGCTGCAATTGAATTTTGGATTGATAGGAATTCTGGTTCCGGAATTACGGGTTTCAGAGTGCGGTCACACAGAAATTTCTCATATAAACTATAGGAAAAATTAAAAATAGAATTTTTATTTTTGATGCTAAATGTGTTCAAGGTGCATGAAACGTCGATATTTGATGCAAACGCGAAAAAAAATTTGACGACGATTCACTTTTTTGGATTTTGGCACATTTTTGCCTTTCTCATATAGAAAGGTTATGCAATCACTCTGAAAAACGTCAACCTAATCCCGGCCTGGAGGGCCGAGTGTCATATCCCATTCGAATCAGTTCGTCGAGATCGGTAAAAGTCTGTATGTGTGTGTATGTGCGTATGTATGTGTGTGTATGTGTGTGTATGTGTGGGTGTATGTGTGTGTGTATGTAAGTGTGTGTATGTATGTGCGTATGTGTCAAATAATGTCACTCATTTTTCTCAGAGATGGCTGGACCGATTTGCCCAAACTTAGTCTCAAATGAAAGGTGCAAACTTCCCATCGGCTGCTATTGAATTTTGGATCGATCGGAATTCTGGTTCCGGAATTACGGGTTTCAGAGTGCGGCCACACAGAAATTTCTCATATAAACTATAGGAAAAATTAAAAATAGAATTTTTATTTTTGATGCTAAATGTGTTCAAGGTGCATGAAACGTCGAGATTTGATGCAAACTCGAAAAAAAATTTGACGACGATTCACTTTTTTGGATTTTGGCACATTTTTGCCTTTCTCATATAGAAAGGTTATGCAATCACTCTGAAAAACGGCAACCTAATCCCAGCCCGGAGGGCCGAGTGTCATATCCCATTCGACTCAGTTCGTCCAGATCAGTAAAAGTCTGTATGTGTGTGTGTATGTGTGTGTATGTGTATGTGTGTGTGTATGTATGTGCGTATGTGTCAAATAATGTCACTCATTTTTCTCAGAGATGGCTGGACCGATTTGCCCAAACTTAGTCTCAAATGAAAGGTGCAACCTTCCCATCGGCTGCTATTGAATTTTGGATCGATCAGAATTCTGGTTCCGGAATTACGGGTTTCAGAGTGCGGCCACACAGAAATTTCTCATATATACTATAGGAAAAATTAAAAATAGAATTTTTATTTTTGATGCTAAATGTGATCAAGGTGCATGAAACGTCGAGATTTGATGCAAACTTGAAAAAAAAATTGACGACGATTCACTTTTTTGGATTTTGGCACATGTTTGCCTTTCTCATATAGAAAGGTTATGCATATAAACTATAGGAAAAATTAAAAATTTTTATTTTTGATGCTAAATGTGTTCAAGGTGCATGAAACGTCGAGATTTGATGCAAACTCGAAAAAAAAAATTGACGACGATTCACTTTTTTGGATTTTGCCACATTTTTGCCTTTCTCATATAGAAAGGTTATGCAATCACTCTGAAAAACGTCAACCTAATCCCGGCCCGGAGGGCCGAGTGTCATATCCCATTCGACTCAGTTCGTCGAGATCGGAAAAAGTCTGTATGTGTGTGTGTATGTGTGTATGTATGTGTGTGTATGTGTGTGTATTTGTGTGTGTATGTGTGTGTATGTATGTGCGTATGTTTCAAATAATGTCACTCATTTTTCTCAGAGATGGCTGGACCGATTTGCTCAAACTTAGTCTCAAATGAAAGGTGCAACCTTCCCATCGGCTGCTATTGAATTTTGGATCGATCGGAATTCTGGTTCCGGAATTACGGGTTTCAGAGTGCGGCCACACAGAAATTTCTCATATAAATTATAGGAAAAATTAAAAATTTTTATTTTTGATGCTAAATGTGTTCAAGGTGCATGAAACGTCGAGATTTGATGCAAACTCGAAAAAAATTTGACGACGATTCACTTTTATGGATTTTGGCACATTTTTGCCTTTCTCATATAGAAAGGTTATGCAATCACTCTGAAAAACGTCAACCTAATCCCGGCCCGGAGGGCCGAGTGTCATATCCCATTCGACTCAGTTCGTCGAGATCGGAAAAAGTCTGTATGTGTGTGTATGTGTGTATGTATGTGTGTGTATGTGTGTGTATGTGTGGGTGTATGTGTGTGTATGTGTGTGTATGTATGTGCGTATGTGTCAAATAATTTCACTCATTTTTCTCAGAGATGGCTGAACCGATTTGCCCAATCTTAGTCTCAAATGAAAGGTGCAACCTTCCCATCGGCTGCTATAGAATTTTGGATCGATCGGAATTCTGGTTCCTGAATTACGGGTTTCAGAGTGCTGCCACACAGAAATTTCTCATATAAACTATAGGAAAAATTAAATTTTTTTATTTTTGATGCTAAAAGTGTTCAAGGTGCATGAAACGTCGAGATTTGATGCAAACTCGAAAAAAAATTTGACGACGATTCACTTTTTTGGATTTTGGCACATTTTTGCCTTTCTCATATAGAAAGGTTATGTTATCACTCTGAAAAACGTCAACCTAATCCCGGCCCGAAAGCCGAGTGTCATATCCCATTCGACTCAGTTCGTCGAGATCGGAAAAAGTCTGTATGTGTGTGTATGTGCGTATGTGTGTGTGTATGTGTGTGTATGTGTGTGTGTGTGTGTAAGTGTGTGTATGTATGTGCGTATGTGTCAAATAATGTCACTCATTTTTCTCAGAGATGGCTGGACCGATTTGCCTTAGTCTCAAATGAAAGGTGCAAACTTCCCATCGGCTGCTATTGAATTTTGGATCGATCGGAATTCTGGTTCCGGAATTACGGGTTTCAGAGTGAGGCCACACAGAAATTTCTCATATAAACTATAGGAAAAATTAAAAATGAATTTTTATTTTTGATGCTAAATGTGTTCAAGGTGCATGAAACGTCGATATTTGATGCAAACGCGAAAAAAAATTTGACGACGATTCACTTTTTTGGATTTTGGCACATTTTTGCCTTTCTCATATAGAAAGGTTATGCAATCACTCTGAAAAACGTCAACCTAATCCCAGCCCGGAGGGCCGAGTGTCATATCCCATTCGACTCAGTTCGTCGAGATCAGTAAAAGTCTGTATGTGTGTGTGTGTGTGTATGTGTGTGTATGTGTATGTGTGTGTGTATGTATGTGCGTATGTGTCAAATAATGTCACTCATTTTTCTCAGAGATGGCTGGACCGATTTGCCCAAACTTAGTCTCAAATGAAAGGTGCAACCTTCCCATCGGCTGCTATTGAATTTTGGATCGATCAGAATTCTGGTTCCGGAATTACGGCTTTCAGAGTGCGGCCACACAGAAATTTCTCATATAAACTATAGGAAAAATTAAAAATAGAATTTTTATTTTTGATGCTAAATGTGATCAAGGTGCATGAAACGTCGAGATTTGATGCAAACTCGAAAAAAAATTTGACGACGATTCACTTTTTTGGATTTTGGCACATTTTTGCCTTTCTCATATAGAAAGGTTATGCAAACACTATGAAAAACGACAACCTAATCCCAGCCAATTTTTTTTGACTCTCATAAGGTTTCTGGATTATAACACGGGCGTAGTTGATTGTTTACGGAGAGGGGTTACATCCCCCTCCCCCTCTACTGCTCACTTCCCCCCTTTAAAAATCTCCTTAAATCACCCCTCAGACCACCACCCCATCCAGCCCTCATACCCCTCCCTTTCAACCCCATCATCTTTCAACCACCACTATATCACAAAGCATACCAATTTAAGCTGGGAAGTCGCTCGTTCGTGGGACTTTCGCCCTCCTCACATACCCACTCCCGCATGACAAAATGAGTTAGCAAGCAGATAACATTGATCTAATGCTGATTAGGCTAATTGAGTATGATATTTTTTTGTTCCAAGTTTTTCACCGTCAACACGTAGCTCATCAAGTTCGTGGCTGGCATGCCATTGTGTATAAGTGCAACGTGTACTAAGAATGTAATGGACATTTCCACAATTATGTTGAACATAAAAAGCCTCCGTGCCATAGTTTAGAGAAATGAGAAAGGCACAATTGCACCGCTAGGTGGATTAAAACAGGTTTTGCCTTTCTCATATAGAAAGGTTATGCAATCAGTCTGAAAAACGTCAACCTAATCCCGGCCCGGAAGGCCGAGTGTCATATCCCATTCGACTCAGTTCGTCGAGATCGGAAAAAGTCTGTATGTGTGTTTGTATGTATGTATGTGTGTGTATGTGTGTGTGTATGTATGTGCGTATGTGTCAAATAATGTCACTCATTTTTCTCAGAGATGGCTGGACCGATTTGCCCAAACTTAGTCTCAAATGAAAGGTGCAACCTTCCCATTGGCTGCTATTGAATTTTGGATCGATCGGAATTCTGGTTCTGGAATTACGGGTTTCAGAGTGCGGCCACACAGAAATTTCTCATATAAACTATAGGAAGAATTAAAAATAGAATTTTTATTTTTGATGCTAAATGTGTTCAAGGTGCATGAAACGTCGAGATTTGATGCAAACTCGAAAAAAAATTTGACGACAATTCAATTTTTTGGATTTTGGCACATTTTTGCCTTTCTCATATAGAAAGGTTATGCAATCACTCTGAAAAACGTCAACCTAATCCCGGCCAAATTTTTTTTTTCAACTCGCATAAGGTTTCTGGATTTTAACAGGGGCGTAGTTGATGCTTTACGGAGAGGGGTTACACCCCCCCCCTCTACTGTTCGCTCCCCTCCTTTAAAAATCTCCTTAAATCACCCCTCAGACCACCACCCCATCCAGCCCTCATACCCCTCCCTTTCAACCGCATTATCTTTAAACCACCACTATATCACAAAGCATACCAATTTAAGCTGGGGAGTCGTTCGTTCATGGGACTTTCGCCCTCCTCACATACCCACCCCCGCATGACAAAATGAGTTAGCAAGCAGATAATATTGATCTAATGCTGATTAGGCTAATGGAGTATGATATTTTTTTGTTTCAAGTGTTTCACCGTCGACACGTAGCTCATCAAGTTCGTGGCTGGCATGCCATTGTGTATAAGTGCAAAGTGTACTAAGAATGTAATGGACATTTCCACAATTATGTTGATCATAAAAAGCCTCCGTGCCATAGTTTAGAGAAATGAGAAAGGCACAATTGCACCGCTAGGTGGATTAAAACAGATTTTTTTTTATGAAAATCGACTTTTTGGGACTGCCGATTTCGCACCTTTTGCCTTTCTCATATAAAGAAAGGCTATGCAATCAATGTAAAAATCAACTTTTTAACCGAGGCCCGGAGGGCCGAGTGTCATACACCATTCGATTCAGTTTGTCGAGATCGGCAAATGTCTGTGTGTGTATGTGTGTGTGTCATTTAAACTCACACAATTTTCTCAGAGATGGCTGAACCGATTTTCGCAAACTTAGTTTCATCTGAAAGGTATAACGCTCCCATAAGCTGCTATTGAATTTTTTTCTAACGATTTCGCACCTTTTGCCTTTCTCATATAAAGAAAGGCTATGCAATCAATGTAAAAAACAACTTTTTAACCGAGGCCCGGAGGGCCGAGTGTCATACACCATTCGATTCAGTTCGTCGAGATCGGCAAATGTCTGTGTGTGTATGTGTGTGTGTCATTTAAACTCACACAATTTTCTCAGAGATGGCTGAACCGATTTTCGCAAACTTAGTTTCATCTGAAAGGTATAACGCTCCCATAAGCTGCTATTGAATTTTTAGTTGATCCGACTTCCGGTTCCGGAGTTACGGGTTGAAGAGTGCGGTCACACAGCAAATTCGCATATAAACTGGTACCACCATGATGTTCAAATGATGTAAAACATATTAAAATTGATGTAACATTACTCTAGTTTGCGGGTCTGGATCACTAATGATCAATCAAAGCAGCTTTGACCACATTGGCCACCTATGACGGTTCATGACGCCCCCGGGGAACCCGCCAAGTTCCTAAGCTAATATCACACCCATTCCCCAACGAATTCTCTACCGATTTTTACAAATGAAAGATACAGTAATACCATTGACTGCTGCTGAATTTCATTCGGTTCTGACTCTTGCTTCCGGAGTTACAGGGGTGTTAGTAAGGATACACTGGAATTTCCCATATAAATCGGAACAATCGTAATACCTCAGAGACTAAAAACTATTGAAATGGTCACCAAATTACTTCTAATCGCAGATCTAGATCACTGATTGCCAATCAAACATTCTTTGAATATATTGTCCACTATCGACGATTCCGGAATTCCGGGCATATTCCACAATTAAAGTCACATCGGTTCTTCGGTGATGACTGAACCGATTTTCTCAAACCAAGTCTCAAATGGAAGGCAAAATATGCAGTTGAGTATTGCGTCACCGCCCCTCTCCCCCCGCCTTGCCCTTACACCTCCCTCCTTCATCACTCCCCTCCCCTTGGACCACCGTCACGCCTGCATTTCCTTCATCCACTCCGTATACCGAAATAAGATGAAGGATTTCTGACGCATCCTCCACTCCCACTCTACCAACCCCCCATTCCCTCCACTTTTAAACCCATTCCACCAACATTTCAAAATATAATCACATGAAGATAACATTGAACTCATGCTGATTAAGCTAATTAAATATTATTGTTTTGCCTTTCTCATATAGAAAGGTTATGCAATTGCTCCAAAAACCGACTTTTTAACCGAAGCCCGGAGGGCCGAGTCTCATATAACATTCGACTCAGTTCGCCGAGATCGCAAAATATCTGTGTGTATGTATGTGTGTATGTATATATGTATGTATTTGTGTGTATGTGTGGATTTGTTAACAAAATGCCCACATCGGTTACTCGGAGATGGCTGAACCGATTTTTACAAACTAAGATTCAAATGAAAGATATAATATTCCCATAGGTTGCTATTGAATTTCATTTTCAACCGACATCTTGTTCCGGATTACGAGTTGAAGAGTATGGTTACAAAACAAAATTTGTTGATTTGTCCACATCGGTTTCTCGGAATTTTCTGAACCGATTTTGACAAACTTGATTTTAAATGAAAGGTCCATCAGCTGCTGTTGAATTTTGCGTGGATCCGAGTTCTGTTTCGTGAATTACAGGGTGATACGTACGTACGAAATGTAAAAAGGTATTTTTTTCCAAAATGTAAACACAACTGTTGAATTGGTAGATCTAGGTCACCAACAATGATTCAAAGTCTCTTTGGCCATACTGGCCACCATCGACGGATCCGGAAGCATCCAAATTCAGAACAACGTTTATATTGGTTTCTCGAAAATGGTTAGACCGATTTGATCATCTTAGTCTCAAATGAAAGGTGTTGCGTCCCCGGAAACTGATATTAAATTCCATCTCCATCCGACTTCCGGCTCCGGAGTTACGGGTTGTGGAGTGCGATCACATAGAAAACTCCGATTCAAACCGATACCACGATGAATGCAAAAAGGTGCTCTTATATATACTTACTGTTTGTTGCTGATTTTGATTGATGCCTCACCGGCGCGAACCCGGTCTCGAAGCACCAATCACCGTATGAACTACAGCATTGGCCCAAACCCAATGTCGTTCTTTGGGGTGTGATATGTGATTTATGAAATTAAACACATTCTACTTGAGTGTCCAGAAGGGAACTGATTTGATTTTATTTCACATTCATTTACAGAGTTGTTTAAACCTCGAGCTGGTTCCGTCGATTTGCTGATTCAAGCGCTTTTAGCCGCTTGCCGTTTCGTCGCCATCTCCATATGATGATGACGACGATGATGATGATGAAGAATGCACCGTCCAGAGAATACGATGCGACGTCGTGTGCGCTAATTGTATTTTGTATGATTACGTCGTCTCCGAACGGCCACATCGTGTAGAGTTGCGTACTTCGTTGAAATTTGAGGACTGTTGCAGAGCGATGGCGGCGCGCATACTTTTTATGGCCCTCCAAAGCGGATGTTTGTGGTACCCGTTTATGCTGAGAACGGGCATTTCGATTGTTTGGAAACGCTTCGATTAAGCGCTTTTCGTTTGTTTGCTGCAACAGTGTCGTGGGGTGGTGCTTTACTTTGTGTCACACCATTTTCTCCCCCCTTTGGAGCGGAGCCGCCCGCTCCAAATCGTATCGTTTCGGCTGGAAGGTGAGAGGTCACCGTCTAAACTTTGAGAGTTTTCATTCGTGTCGAGAGTTTCATTTTCGTTGATGGAGGGTTCTATTGGCAGGGGGGCCAACAGCCTTACATTTCTTTTGTAGAGATTGGCTCCTACGCGAACTGTACCCACTCGTACAATTCCGTCTTCACCAGCGTGCGTTTTGATGACAATTCCCATGGGCCACTTTGCCACAGGGGTGTTGTCATCACCAATTAAGACGATCTGACCAACTTGCAAATTCGGATGCTGTTTGGTCCACTTAGCTGCACATCTTAAGTGCTGTAGATATTCATTTTTCCATTTCTGCCAGAATTGCAGTGTTTGTGATTGAATGCGTTTCCATCGAATTGATAAGTTTCTTTCATCTGTGGCCTTGTGTGGGATTGGAAGCGCTGTCATGGGCCTTCCTATGAGGAAGTGACCTGGGGTTAGTGATTCTGGTGCGTCAGGATCCGATAGGATCGAGTATAGAGGTCGGGAATTCATTATCGCCGTCACTTGGTAAAATACTGTTTGAAGTTCTAAAATGTTAAAACTTGCTCCTCGTGCTGCTGCCGTGAATAATCGCTTGGCGACCTTTATGTTAGCTTCCCAGAGCCCTCCGAAGTTGGGGCTCCTGGGAGGGATGAATGAGAATCGTATGCCTTGCTCTGCGGCTACTCCTATTAGTTCATTTTGAAATAGTTCGTCGTTGTAAATTCTCCTTAGCTCAGCAAGCTCGCGGCTCGCTCCTACAAAGTTGCGCCCGTTATCTGAGTAAATGATTTCGGGCCTACCGCGCAACGATACAAATCGCATTAGCGCGGCCATGAATGCGTTGGTCGATTGATTTTCGACCACTTCGATGTGGGTTGCTTTCGTTGAGAAGCATACGAAAATGCATGCGTATGCTATTATTCTTGATTTGGCTCGCTTACTTGGTAGTACTTCGAAAGGCCCACACAGATCGACGCCTGTATGGGTGAAAGCGGGTGATGGGTTCACCCTAGGCCTGGGCAATTGGCCTATCCTTTGTTGTAGTTGGCGCGGTCTTGCCCGCGCGCATAAGATGCATTTGTGTACGACTGCTCTGGCCGTCTTTCGTAGATTGCGCATCCAATAGTTGCGCTGGAATTCTGCTATTAAGGTTTCAAACCCAGCGTGCAGGGTTTGTCGATGAATGTGTTCTAGGATTATTTTCGTGAAGAAGTGCTCCCGTGGGATCCACGCGGGGCATCGTTGATATTGTGGCAGATCAGCTAAACTGATCCTGCCCATAACTTTGATTAGCCCATCCTCTATGACAGGACTTAGACTTTGGAGAGGGCCTTGCTTGGTAGGCGCATCGTTTTCTTGCATGTTAGATAATTCGTTTGGATGGCAGGTAAACTGCATATGCTTGATTAGTAGCTTCGTTCCGGCTTCTAATTCGTTGAGTGTGATTGGTCCTGAGACCAATTCTTTATTGATTCCTCGGCGCTTAGCTGCCGTCGATTTAGATAGAAAATTGTTCATTGCTCGGTTAAGTAGGGCGAAATGCCGTCGTGTTTTCTTGAAGGAGTTATGGTGTGGGTAACTTTGGATTAAATCCTCGGTTTCGATTTTCTTAGTTTCTTCGTGTTGTGTTTCTGCACTCGTCGGTTCTAGTTCGATTACGTGTAATTGCGAAATGTGTTCAGGTTGGAGTGCATATTCCGTGGCGTGGAGCCACATTTCCGTTTTGGTGGTGAGTAGCTGGTCTACAGACACCCCTCGAGAGACAATATCCGCTGGATTTTTGTCAGTTGGCACGTATTGCCAATCTTCTTTTTTCGTTAGTGTTTGGATAGCATTGATCCGATTGCGTACATAGATTTCCTTGTGTGGCTTGTTGGATTTAATCCAAGCCAAGACCACCTTTGAGTCACACCAATAGCGTATATTTTGCACTTGGTGCGGAACGTTGCTAACGACCCTTGTCATTAGTTCAGCCAGTAACTTTGCTCCTAAGCATTCTTTTCGTGGGAGAGTAATTTCTTTCAGAGGCGTAACTCTTGATTTTGCGCATAGCAAATTCATGGACTTGTGTCCGTTGAGATCTATGGCGTAAGCATATATCGCGCAGCCATAGGCGACGTTGGATGCATCGGAAAAACCGTGCAATTCTAAATATTGATGGTTACTTGGAACCGCCTGTCGCGGAATGGCCAAGTTCGCTAGTTTCGGCAGTGTTCGCTTGAGTTTCTGCCATTCATGTAAGGTTTCGGCTGGGATTTCGTCATCCCATTTCAGTTTAGTTTTCCAAAGGCCTTGAAGAAGGATTTTGGCCGTTATGATAATGGGCTGCATGAGGCCCAAGGGATCGTACAATCGTAGTACTTCTGAAGCGAGCTGGCGCTTCGTCATTTTTGAGTTGTTAGATGGCACATCTTCTACTGGGAATCTGAATGTGTCGTCGTGTGGTGACCATGCTACGCCTAATGTTTTTATTACGTCTTGATCACCAATCGTAATTACTTGTTCTAAGTTTTCGTTTGGAATGTATGATAGTAATTGAGCGTCATTAGACGCCCATTTCCTCAAGGGAAATCCGTATGTGTTGAGCGCTGCCTCTATTGATTTGCATTGCTTCGTGAGTTCTGGTGTTGAATCTCTCCCCATCATGAGGTTGTCTACGTAGAAACATCGTTGAATTAATTGAGCGGTTTGGGGGTTCGTTGATTTGATTTCTTCTCCTACTTGGTAAAGCGCCCGGCAGGCCAGGAAGGAAGAAGCGGCTTCTCCGTACGTTACAGTTGTCAAGCGGTATGCTTGAATCTCTTCATTGGTTTGTGCTCTCCACAGGATGCATTGCATCCACGTGTCATCGTCATGGACGTTGATTTGCCTGTACATTTTGGCAATATCGGCTGTTACCACCTTGTCGTGGCATCTGAAATCCAGCAGCAGATCAAATAAATCTCGCTGAATCACTGGCCCGCACCTTTGCAGGTCGTTCAATGATCGGTTGTTTGATGTCTTAGCGCTAGCATCAAACACCACTCTTAATTTCGTGGAAGTGGACTCTGCTTTTATTACGCAGGAGTGTGGTATGAAGTACTGGACTTTGGCCAGGTCGTTTGGTGATATGAGCTTCATGTGGCCCAACTCTAGGTATTCTCTAAGGAATTCTCGATATTCTTCATACAGATCAGGGTTCATAATGAGTCGTCGTTCTAGTGATAGAAGGCGTCTTTTAGCTTGTTGATAAGAAAGCCCTAGTAGTTCGGGCTCTCCGTTCATAGGAATTCGGACGATGAATTTTCCATCCGAGCCTACCGTAGTGTTTATGCGAAAATGATCTTCGCATTCATTTGAGTTTGAGTTAGTTGCACTAACTGCATCGTGGTTCCAAAATTGCTTGAATAGGCAATCTAGTTCATCGTGATGCTCGTCATCACGTTCGTCATGGTTTTCCACTTTCACAGATACTACTGCTAGGGTGGCCTTTGGTTTAATGTGCGTAGAGACTAGTCCTCCTACTAGCCATCCGAGTGCTGATTCTTGAAAGGTAGGGCCGGTTTCCAGTTTAGTACACCTGGGGCCCAAGATTTGGGAGAATATTCTCGCTCCGAGTAATATTTCCACTCCTCTTTTCTTGTAAAACGTTGGATCTGCCAACGTAAGTCCGGTTGGCACCTTTATTGATTCGGGTTTCATCTGCGCGTTTGGTTGGTCTTCCAGTACTTTGGGCACCACCATCATTTCAATAATAGTTTGGAATTTTCCGCATCTAGATGCCATCTTTGTTATTATTTTCTTACTCGTGTTGATACATCCACCCACCCCCTTTATTGTGAGATGAGCGTCATGCTGGGGCAACCCAAGTGCTTGGGCTGCTTCTTCAGCTATAGTTTCGATTTGGCTGCCGGAATCCAGCAGACATCTGAGTTGGTACCACGCCGTGGCACTCTTTACGTTGATTTCAGCTGTGGCCAAAAATACATATTCCTGGCTTAGTCACTTTGAAGGGCCTGCGGCCATCTCGAGCGTTACCTTGTTAGGTTCTCTTTTGTCATTAGATCCAGTGGGCCTAGGGTCTCGCTGCTCGTGTAGCGACGAGTGATGAGGGCCGTTGCATTCACGGCATCAATGTGGTGATTTGCATCCTTTTGTGGTATGTCCCCTTCCGAGGCAATTGAAGCATCGTCCTTCTTTCGATACTAATTGCTTCCTTTGGGGGACGCTGAGATTGGCGTAGCTTGGACACGCATAGATGGTGTGTCCACTTTCACTACACCCGAAACATGGGCGTGAATCCACTACTTTGGTGCTAGCCAAAGCGGCGGTCTTTGTTGGTTGTCGGGGCTTGTTCTGCCCTTCATCGTGCGGCTGACATGCCAGCTGGTTGGCACGTCTTTCGAGTTCAGTTTTAAACTCGACCCATGGATAGACCTTGTGAATATCCAATCGTTCTTCTAGTTTTGAGAGGGTAGCATCGTCTAACTTGCTTTTGACGACACTGACGATTAGCCCGTTTGCGACGCAATCGAGCCCGCTGGTTTCGTTCGTTATTTGTTTTGCGGCATGGACCGTTGTGTCCACCGCATCGATAAGTGCCATTATCGCCTTGGCACTGGGGTTGTTCGCTTTCTTCATGCGAATCAGTTTGGAAAAATAGCCTTCAAAGGCTACCCGTTTCTTGTAGAAGCGTTCTTCGAGCTTTGCCCAGGCTTCGGCAAAGCTAACACCCGAATTTTCGAGTGCCTCCATGGTATTTAGAGCGGGCTCATACCGCTCTAAGCATTTGTTCAGAAATGCGAATTTATCCGCATCTTCGTGTAGTGTTAGTATACGCTTTTCAAAGCGGCTTTTGAAGGCCAGCCACTCGGTGGGCGAGCCTGTAAATCGCGGCAGTTCAATTCTTGGTAGATGGTCTGCACGCGCCGTTGGGTTCATCGTCTGGTCGAGTGGGGCTTGCATCATTTGCCCCGACTCGTTCGTGTTTAAAAGTTTTTCGAGACTTACCTTGACTCGCAGGTAGGAGGCCATTAGGGGCGCCCTCCTTTTTGAGGGCCCACCAATGCCTTCGAGTTTGAGGAGTACGCTAGACGCCTGCGCATACAGGCCGTCCAGCATTGCAATGCGCGTTTTCACTTCGATTTGCGGTGGCTGGTCTTCACTTTCGCCGAGCCGAACCGCTTCGTCATAAATGTTCTTCAGACCGCCCTCAAGAGCGGTCAATTGATTTTTTAAAACGTCCGCCGTTGCGGCACGTTCCTGTTCAATTTCACTCATCGTTACTGTGCTTCGTTAACACTGTGTTATTTAACCTCAGCTTAGGAGGACTTTTCTTCGCTTGGTTCACTCCGCCGGCAATTTGTAGCACTATGCCGACGGGTTTTCGCTTCGTGTCACTGGCTCGCGATACGAGCAGCACTATTACACACGGCCTTTGCGTGCCGGTGCACCTGATTTAGTTACATCTGCCGCACTCGGGCGGCAGCTCATTAAGTTAGGTGGGTGGTTTCATGCCACCCCACACGCGGACTGCACTCAGGCAGTGGTTCACTGGCTCATAATTGAGATGCATCATTTCACGCAGCACTTATCACTTGCCGACGTGTTCTTTGTTCGTTGTACGGCCTGCACCCGGCCGGCAATTCAATGGGATTCGTTATTCATTCATTCACTTCGATTGGGTGGTCTGATGCCACCCCGCACTATGTGTCGTATTTAGCCTCCTAAGGCTCACTTTCGTTTCTTTCGATAGCCGGCGGCGGCTGAGTGGGAATATCCCGCACTATATTCCACTCAATTTCATCGATGATTGAATTTCTTAAGTTCAACAGCGAGCTTTTGTAAACGAAGCTCATTTTTCCGCGGATGGCCGCGCCGGATGCCATCTCGAAATGAGCCTCGGTCAATTTAGTAAGTGCCCACGCTTCAGTGGTGGACACGGGAGACGCTTTCACTCTGTTGAGAGTGTCATGCATTAGCAGCATGCACTTCGTAAAAAGCATGTTTAGATTGCCCTGTTCAGTCATTTTCACTAGCTTTCCGCAGTAAGCGGCCTTTTTCTTCACTTAATTTGTTTTTCACCGCATATTGCACTGCGGCTCACTAATTAGTCATTCGGATCACTTTTCTTCGCGCGCGAAGTGACCCGATCACGTCGGGGTCACCAAAATGTTTGTTGCTGATTTTGATTGATGCCTCACCGGCGCGAACCCGGTCTCGAAGCACCAATCACCGTATGAACTACAGCATTGGCCCAAACCCAATGCCGTTCTTTGGGGTGTGATATGTGATTTATGAAATTAAACACATTCTACTTGAGTGTCCAGAAGGGAACTGATTTGATTTTATTTCACATTCATTTACAGAGTTGTTTAAACCTCGAGCTGGTTCCGTCGATTTGCTGATTCAAGCGCTTTTAGCCGCTTGCCGTTTCGTCGCCATCTCCATATGATGATGACGACGATGATGATGATGAAGAATGCACCGTCCAGAGAATACGATGCGACGTCGTGTGCGCTAATTGTATTTTGTATGATTACGTCGTCTCCGAACGGCCACATCGTGTAGAGTTGCGTACTTCGTTGAAATTTGAGGACTGTTGCAGAGCGATGGCGGCGCGCATACTTTTTATGGCCCTCCAAAGCGGATGTTTGTGGTACCCGTTTATGCTGAGAACGGGCATTTCGATTGTTTGGAAACGCTTCGATTAAGCGCTTTTCGTTTGTTTGCTGCAACAGTGTCGTGGGGTGGTGCTTTACTTTGTGTCACACCACTTACCAAGTGCAATAAGAATGAAATACATTTCCATAATGTTATATTGTACGAACCTGCTATTAAATCATAGTTTGGAGAAATGAGAAAGGCACAATTGCACCTCTAGGTGGATTAAAACAGGTTTTTTCAATTCAATATTATCGTGGCTGTTTTTTTCTTTTGCAAAATTTTAAAACTCGAAAAATGATTTCTTTTCTTGTATATTTGTCATGTCATGTATAATAATAAATAAAATATATGCATTTAAAAGCTTTTAATTTATATAAACAACGCAAACATTCTCGTGTTCATGATTGAGAAAGGCACAATTGCACCGCTAGGTGGATTAAAACAGGTTTTTTACAATTAATTTGCTTATTTACATGTAGGGTAATAAGCCTATTAGTGGGTTTCGGACTATTTCGTTAAGAGTTTATGTATGATGAGGTCGGTCAAAAGGTCGAACTTATTATTCTTTTATCTTAAAGGATAAATTCATAAGAAAGTATCTTAAATTTTTATAGAAAACTAAGCAGTAAAAGCGAAGTTATAGCACTGTTCATCTTATTTATTTACGTGGGAGGAGGGCGTAGCGTAAAACTTTAAACGGTAATCATCTCGAAATCATGTTTTACCAAAAACGTTGTTGTAATTACTAGGATTGTCGAAATATCTTTCGACCGATTCCAATTTTTTGTTTTAAATTCTTCGTAAATCATTTGCCGCGTCCAAAAGCGGGTGCCTGGTGTACCGGATAATAGAATCGACTTCATTTTTATTCGCTTGTTAGTTATCCGCAAGAAAATCTAACAAAATAATGAGAAAAACAAAATACGCAAGATATGGTAGGTCTGCCGAGATATGCATTTTCTCTTGCATTGATGTGAATACTTTTCTTTTGGAAGGACAACATCAAGAATTGGAGATGTGGCTATTTTTATGAATGTTGATACAATCGTAGTCTCTTCCAATACATTGATTTTAATAGTCAAGATATTGGCCAAAAATTTTAACGTGTCAGATTCCTTCAAGTTTAGTTTTGGGTAGCTCAACAATTTTAAGAAAAGGTACGGGATACGTAAAGTGAAGTTGTGTGGGGAAAAATTATCCGTTGATGCCATACTATACCCAATGCGTTGCACAAATATGGCAGACGCTGCTCTAACCAACGGCTTCAAATAGATAGTGTGATAATAGAAACATGGCAAAATATGCTCATTACCGTACTGTGTTTAATTCTTTTTAATTAACTTTAACTTTTATGACTTTTTGTTTACAGAAATACATAGGTTAATGCTTAAATGTAGTTTTTTGATTTGTTTTGAATATATCACGCTTCAAATATATCACGCTAAAATACAGAACAACCGTGATATAATCGAACCATTACTGTACCACTTTTTCGGAAATCATATTTTTATTATTTTTAAAATGACGGGACATTATTTTGAGCATTTCGAGACAAATGAAAAATACAACCGTCAAACTGGGAACTTGCAATACTTCTGACTTCCTCTGTTAATGTAAATTTGGCAACGATAATAATTATTTTAACAATTTGGAGTCAAAAGTCTTAAAATTATGCAAAACATATGAAAGGTGTTGACCGAATTAAAATATTTAAAACATTTTTTTTCTATCACGCATTCCTATTTGCTTTTCAATTTAATTTAGGCGCATATGTATTTCCATATCCATATTCCAATATGGAGGTTACAATCCAATCGCTATTAATCGTTAAATAATTAGTCTCAATATTTTTTTTTTTTTAGTTTTTAGAAGAGAATTTTCTCTTATTATTAAAGAATACAAGTGACCGGACGATATTTAAGTTTCGAAGTGCAGAAAAAGCTTTTTAATTTTGATACTGAATAAAGGTCAGTTATGGTCTTCAAACGTAATACTCGACCTGAGGTTGTTTGATGTAAGAGTTGGTTAAGATGTACAATTCAGTCTACTTTCCACTTCTGCCCAAGTCAGACGTACAATCGAACCAAGTGAACAACAACTAGCAACCTCTCGATCTAGTGTGCATTGTCTCGAAAACAAAGGAAACATTCAATTTATTCGTACCGTCATGAGTAAAGTTGACGAAAAAAGTTTGCTCACCACGTCCCCCTCCTGATCTAGTTGCAGAATACATGTTGCGATACGGAGAAGTAGAATCCGTTGCACCTGATACGTGGAGAAATTTCTTCCCGGGTACACCTAACGGTGTTCTTATGGTGAGGATGCGGATCGAAAGACCTATCCCCTCCCACTTGACTATAAAACTTAAAACTCACGAAGCTACTATTAATCAAACTACGTTATGCACCCACGTAGGGCAAACTCCTACATGCAAGTATTGTAATCAGACAGCACACCACGGACAACATTGCGCGGAAGATACAGAGGAATGCATCACTACCGATTCCCAACGAATCCACGGAAAACCAACCCAAAAAAGTTTTCAATACCAATACCTATACCACAAACGGCTGCAAAATTTGTGGCAGCTGTTCAGTCCATATTTTATTCCTTTCGTTTATTTGATAGGCACAAATGCGTTAGCTTGGCGGTGCCAAATTCTTTTGTTTTTACATTTTGGATATTTTAAAACTAGGAGGTTACAATGTTGAAATATTTTTTTTTAAAGAGAAAAATTTTACAGCTATCTTAAGACTAGAAATAAGATTCTATATACAAGAGAGGGGGCAAAAAAAATTTTATATGAAAAATTTTAAAACAAGGAATTCAATAGTAATAGTTTTTTAGGAAATATTTACAGTTATCTTAAAACTAACAATATAATTTGGTACACAAAAGGGGGAACAAATATTTATGTGAAATTTCACAGGTGTTTTAAAACTAGAGATGCAATTCTATTTACAAGATGGGGGACAATAGTTTTAATAAAGAGGTAAAATTACAACTATCTTAAAACTAGGAATACAGAATACAAATTTGAACTTTTTAGCGGAGACTTATGCTTGGTCAAGATATTCATAGGGGGGCTGTAGAAGCAGTTGTATCAAGGAAAGGGGAGAGAAAGCGTAGATGGTGACCGGGAGAGAAGAGCAAAACTTGCAACTTTCGGGCAAACGGGATATCAGCGAAACAAATTAGCGCCTCAGTCTAGTAGGTCGGATTGGCGGATGGTATTCTTCGGACCCGCGGAGAATCCTTCAAAAGTCATCGGACCTCGAGTCGCTCTCGCTTCAGTTTCCGTAGTGGTAAGTGCGACGGCGGTTACATAGTGGCAGTCTGGAGCTGATCGGTCCCACAAGGCAGGAGAAAACTTCTAAAACGAGAAATAGAAAGAGAGGGGCTAAAGTGGGATATTTATCGTTTTTATGAAAGTATAAATAAGGGACATATAGGGGAAATCACGATTTGCCAGCATATCTCGGACTGGGACATTGGGTGGTCTACCTCGGGCCCGAAGGGAATCCTTTAACTGAGACCTGGCGTCCAAGTACCCGGCGCATACCCAGACAATGTGCTCGATGTCGTGATAGCCCTCGTCACAAGCGCACAGACTACTCTCCGCAAGCCCAATACGCCGCAAATGCGCATCCAACGTGTAGTGGTTGGACGTAAGTCGGGACATTACACGAATAAAATCCCGACCCACATCCATTCCCCTGAACCAAGGCTTCGTTGATACCTTTGGGATAATGGAATGTAGCCATCGTCCAAGTTCACCATTGCTCCACGAGGTTTGCCAACTGTTGAGTGTCCTCTGACGACAAATACTAAAAAATTCGTTGAAGCAGATTGGTCTTTCGTATACGTCACCATTTAATGCGCCCACCTTTGCTAATTAGTCGGCCTTTTCATTGCCCGGGATAGAGCAATGAGAGGGGACCCAAACAAAGGTAATTTGATAATATTTTTCAGATAACGTACACAAGGACTCCCGTATCTTCCCCAGGAAATATGGGAATTGCTTTTTGGGCTTCATCGCACGAAGAGCCTCGATGGAGCTGAGGCTGTTCGAAATGATGAAGTAGTGATCTGTGCGCAGAGTGTCGATGATCCCAAGGGTGTACTGAATTGCAGCTAACTCTGCGACGTAAACTGAAGCGGGATCATTGAGCTTGAATGAAGCGGTGATAGTATTGTTGCAGATACCGAAGCAAGTGGACCCATCGAGATTTGATCCGTCAGTGTAGAACATTTTGTCACAGTCGACTTCTCGGAATTTATTATAAAATATATTGGGGATCACTTGCAGGCGTATATGGTCCGGGATTCCACGAATCTCTTCCTTCATGGATGTGTCGAAGAATACAGTAGAATCAGAAGTATCTAGGAAACGAACACGGTTGGGAGTATATGAAGAAGGATTAATGCTCTGTGCCATGTAGTCGAAGTACAAGGCCATAAATCGGGTTTGAGAATTAAGCTCGATGAGCCTCTCGAAGTTTTCAATCACCAACGAGTTCAGAATGTCGCATCGGATGAGCAATCGATATGAGAGTTCCCAAAATCGATTTTTTAGCGGAAGAACGCCCGCTAGCACTTCGAGACTCATTGTATGGGTCGAGTGCATGCAACCCAAGGCAATGCGCAAGCAACGATACTGGATTCTCTCCAGTTTGATGAAGTGTATGTTCGCAGCGGAGCGGAAACAGAAACACCCGTACTCCATCACCGACAATATCGTTGTTTGGTATAACCTGATCAGGTCTCCTGGGTGGGCACCTCACCATGTTCCAGTTATTGTTCGGAGAAAATTGATCCTTTGTGGGCATTTCTGTTTCAGATACCTAATGTGACATCCCCAGGTACCTTTAGAGTCGAACCCGACCCCGAGATATTTAAATGTGAAAACCTGGTTGATCGTTGCACCCATTAATAGAAGCTGGAGTTGCGCCGGCTCACGCTTCCTAGAAAAAACAACCAACTCAGTTTTCTCCGTGGAGAACTCAATACCCAACTGAAGAGCCCAAGCAGACAAATTGTCCAAGGTATTTTGTAATGGTCCTTGCAAGTCGGCAGCTTTGGGCCCTGTAACAGAGACCACGCCGTCGTCTGCAAGTTGCCTTAGCGTGCATGAATTGGCAAGACAATCGTCAATGTCATTCACGTAGAAATTGTAGAGCAGGGGATTTAGACATGAGCCCTGGGGAAGACCCATGTAGCTAAATCGCAATCTTGTTAAATTGCCATGCAAAAAGTGCATGTGCTTTTCAGACAACAGGTTTAGCAAAAAGTTATTTAAAATTTGCGAAAGACCATGCTGGTGCAGCTTCTCTGACAGAATGTTGATAAAAACTGAGTCAAAAGCCCCCTTAATATCCAAGAAGACTGATGCCATCTGCTCTTTGTTAGCATAGGCCATTTGGATTTCTGTAGAAAGCAACGCAAGGCAATCGTTCGTCCCTTTGCCTTTGCGGAAGCCAAATTGTGTATCTGACAGTAAGCCATTTGCTTCAACCCAATTGTCGAGGCGAAACAAGATTATTTTCTCGAACAACTTCCGAATACAGGACAGCATTGCAATCGGCCGATACGAGTTGTGGTCGGAGGCTGGTTTTCCTGGTTTTTGGATGGCGATGACCTTCACTTGCCTCCATTCATGAGGGACAATGTTACCCTCAAGAAACTTGTTAAATAAATTCAACAAGCGTCTTTTTGCAGTGTCAGGCAGATTCTTCAGCAAGTTGAATTTGTTTCTGTCTAACCCTGGGGCGTTATTGTTGCATGATAAGAGAGCAAGTGAGAACTCCACTCTACTCCACATCGAAAACGGTGTTTCGTTCGCGGTATTGTGAGGAGACGCGGCGCGGCACGTTTTCTGTACCGGGACAGAGTAGACTCTTCATTAGCCTTTCTAACGACGCGTACTGTTGATAGCTAGCGGGTAACCCGTCTTCCCGGAAGGTCTTATATGCAGTGGACTTTTCCGCGTACAGCTCTGAGCACTCTTTATCCCACCACAGGGTGGGAGACCGTCCATGGGTTTAGTCTGAGTTTGATTCGCACTGTCGAGAGTTAAGCCAGCCAAAAACCTGTACTCTTCCTCCGGAGGAAGTTCTTGAGTGGATTCGATTTTAACGGATATCGCGGTCGCGTAACTCTTCCAATCAATGTTCCGTGTGAGGTCATACGAGACATTGATTGTTTCAGATGGTCTTGAACCGTTAGCAAGTGAAATCACGATAGGCAAATGATCGCTACCGTGGGGATCAGGGATCACTTTGCACATGCAATCTAACTGTAGCGATGTCGAGCAAAGCGATAAATCCAACGCGCTTGCGCGTGCTGGTGGTTTAGGAATCCGCGTCAATTCTCCCGTGTTTAAGATGGTCATGTTGAAATTATCGCAAAGATCTTGGATTAATGTTGATCTATTATCATCATGAAGACAGCCCCATACCGTACCGTGCGAGTTAAAGTCTCCCAGAACTAGCCGCGGTGCCGGTAAGGATTCCGTGATATTACAAAGCGTTCGGTGCCCTACCGAGGCTCTAGGAGGAATGTAGATTGAAGCAATGCAAAGGTCTTTACCTTTGATTAGAACTTGACAAGCAACAATTTCAATGCCTGGTGTCGAAGGAAGGTTAATTCGGTTGAAAGAATAGCACTTTTTGATCCCCAAAAGTACTCCTCCATAAGGGTTTTCTCTATCCAGACGGATTATATTAAAGTCGTGTAAGTTGAGATTTATAGCGGAAGTTAACCAGGTTTCACATAATGCGAAAGCATCACATATTAAACTATTTAGTAAGGATTTGAAGGAATCGATTTTCGGGAGGATACTTCTGCAATTCCACTGTAGGACAGTGATCGAATCAGTGACCTCGTTTGATGACTTAGCCATCGAAGGATACGATCGCTGCAAGGAGGGGCCATTTAGCAGTCAACTGTTTCAAAAATGTTTGCACCATAGGAAGAAAATGTATCGGAATGCTTTTAAGAGGATCAGTAACATTAAGTCCACTATGTCAGAAAATTTCATTAGTCCGCTACTGGACTGTTTGAAAAAAGGGAACACTTGGGGTTTTTGGTGTCCCTGTAAGTGGTGGATACTCCTTGTTAGAATTAAAATTTCCAAGTCCTGGAGCAACTTGCTGCGGCTTTAGTGCATCACTTCCATTGGATTTATTGATTGTACTTGGCGCACTCTGAGTGGACGACACCTTGGCACCCTTACGAGGTAATCTAGGGGAGGCTAGATTTCTCCTCTTCCTGGACTCCCCTGAGTTAACCAAAGATGTTCCCTCTTGTGGGTCGTCAGATTCTTGCTCAACGCCAGCCAAAAGAGCAAAGGAATTTTCGGAAGGGACAGATGGCGAAGCATTCTTAAGAATTTCTGCATAAGAGCGCTTCGAGCGTTCCTTAAGGGAGCGCTTAATTTTATCCCCGCGCTGTTTGTACGCGGGGCATGATTTAAGATCATGCGGAAGGCCCCTGCAGTAAATACACTTTTCAGTTTCTCCACTGCAAAAGTCATCCTCATGTTCTCCCTCGCATTTGCCGCACCTTTTCTTATTGCCACAATAGGTGGCTGTGTGGCCCAGCTGCTTGCAATTGCTGCAGTTCATTACCCGCGGTACAAACAGGCGAACAGGTAGACGAACCTTATCCAGGAGGAGATAGTTGGGGAGGGAAGATCCGGAGAAAGTCACCCGAAGCGAGTCTTACAATGAATAAGTTGTCTTATTATTCTCAGTTTTTGCGGAATACAATTGCTTGCATTCCAGAATCTTCACATGTTCAAGTGAGGGGTCCTTAAAGCAACCAACTCCGTACTTCAACACGTCTTCGCACTTCAAACCCGGCTCGGCGACGACCCCGTCAATCTCCACTGCTAAACAAGGTATATACGCTTTAAATTGCTTTGTAAAACGCGCGCTGCGTGCAATCTGGTTTGCCTGGTCGAGGTCATTCACTAATATGCGTATCTTATTAGCTCTAACACGTGTTATCTGAGCTACGGCCGGGTAGTTAGCAGTCAGCTCCCGTGAGATTTCTAAAATATTAAGCGATTTCGTGATGGGTCGGAAATAGACCACCCAGGGCCCAATTGAACTGGGTGGGTATGTTTTAATACGAGGAGGACTGGGGGAATCAGAGGAGGGAGTGACTTCGGGTTTATCCGGTAAATCCATGGGAACATCATTCCCATCCAATGTTACTTCGCCCTCGGCCATTTAGGCACGAGGATAGCACGTGGTGTAAACGAGAGATGAAACTTATATTCAGGGGAAAGGGATCTAAGAAGTAGCGACAGATCGGGGGATAGGGAAATGAGAAAAAAAAGATACTTAGCTTATATAGCGGCCTGTCCGGTTATTGAACTGTTCACTTCACCAACCTAGGCACCGGCGAACAAAGCTTGCCTCAAACAATGACTGGCCTTCACAATGTATATATTTATATTGATTTACTCTATGCACAGCACAAGAAAACGATCTGCTTCGATCGAGAGCTCAGACGATTGTGATTCAGTCCATATTGACAACTGCAAAAGCAGCATGCAGCACCCCAAAAAACCACTGTAAGCAATATCGGTGAAGAAGATAAAAACAATGACGACGGATTTACACTGGTCACCCGTAAGAGTAATAAGCAGGAAAGAACATCTGTGCACCAAGACACCTTTAACGATAGAAGAGAATTAAATGATCCCCATGACGCAGTAGGCGAGCCGCAAAAGAAGGTCTCCGCTCGCAATAAAAAGTTGCGCGCACGAGATCCAACGGGTAATCAATAATATTTGCTTTTATTTTTAATTTTCACATATTGTTAACACATGAAAGATGCACGGCTCCGTTAAGCTACCGCTATGAGCCGTGTCAAATAAACGAAATTAAAAAAAAAGATGTACGATTCGGCTCCAGTACTAACGCCAATTTAAATCCATTCATTCCATTTATAATTCCTACTTGCATACCTACTTAATCCTTTCTCACTGTATAATGCATTACAGATTCTTCACAAAGTACGAAGCTCGGTCATGCATATGAACGCACCAAATTGCTTTGAGCCACTTACCAAGCAACAGCAATAGCGCGGCGATAATCGCTATCGAAATATCCGTAATATCCATATATAAAATCGTAATATCCAACCGATTTCGATACTTTTGGCCTTTTCGATTCAGGAACTCATCCACTTTTGGACTTGGTAAAAATAAATCGGGCTACTTCATTCGGTTCCCGGGAATCCGGGTTTCCGGAAGCAGGTTCCAGTGCTGGGGTATTATTTGCGAACTTCAATGGAATACTAGCAATATGGGTATCAAAATTCTTGGAATTGCATCAGTAGACTGAATCTATTAGTTTTGGAACCATTTAGTGATTTGACTCCGGAACGGACATTCCGGAGCAGGTTTCCGTTGGGTCATGAGCGGCCATTCCATTCCAATTCCATTATTCAAATTGCCATAGGGTCCTGTAACAATAAAAAACAGACTTCTGAGACAATTTAAAGAGTTTTGATACTCATATTGCTAGGACATGATTAAAATTTACAAATCATATCCTAGTACTGGAACATTACTCCGGAAAATCCGGATTACCAAAAACCAGATCCATTATTCCGGTTCTGTTGCACAGAATCAAAAAGTGGACGAGTTCCTGAATCCAAAACATCTAAAAGTGTCCAAATCGGTTAAAGGAAGCCATAGTTATGAGCATTTCAATTTGTGGGTACCCGGGTACCCACGTTGGCCTGTTAAAGGTGTTTTTTTTTGTTGGACACATAACTGTTAACGTTACACACTTTTCTTTAGTATAAAGTAGCACTTCCGAAAAGTTTTTTATTACTTTTGTTCATAGTTGTTTAACTGAAAGAGTTTTTTTTTCTTGAATTTACTATTTACCAAGAGAATGAGATTCTCGTAGTAATTTTTCATCTATGTTTCAATCTTAGAACAAAACATACATACACAATACCGAACAGCATTATTGTGACTGGAATATTGAAGGCATGCATACAAAGTAGCAGTTTCTGTAGTAATCAGTTAAATATCGTCGCCTTTAAAAATATTACTTTTGCTTTGAGCAAAATAACATAACAAGTTTTGGAATGATCATCAATAAAACAAGGTAATTCGTGTATACAAATGTACAAATATAATTTAGAAAATTATATTTGTTAGAAAATCGTCCTACTAATGTTACTATAGCTACCATTCACAATGGTTTCATTTAGGTTGAGTTTTTGAAGATATATTATTAGAAAACAAATTTCACACTGTTAAGTGGATTTTTTATGAAAAATGTGCTCAAGATCAAATATTTGAGCTTCTCTTGAATTATAATTGCAAAATAATATATAGAACAGCAGAAAATATTTTTGTCCAGGTTTTCGGCCTAGTCACCCCATGCGCCGTCTACTGCATAGCCCTAGTTTTCGTGACATTGTAACGCCACAAGCCGTCACAATCCTTCTTGTTAGATCAGCCGTATCAACGTACTTGATTCCGTTGTTCGCCGAAGTAACTCAACAAAGAGGTTTTCGTTAAAGGCTTTCGTCTTCCACTTTAGCTTGCCGCCCATCCTTCTTCGTGCTGCAGCAGGGTTCCATTGGCCGATGCGGTAGCGAATCGCCTGGTGGTCTCTTTGGGGATACTTCTCTCACACTCTCCAGTCCATGTTCGTCGTCAGCAGGGGCGGCGAAACACTTTACGTCCGAGCGGGTAGAAAGCATAGGGTGAGGGTACCATTAGTAAGGATTTTTTCGCTTTTCGAAATGCACACGCTTACATTACATTCAAATTAAATCACGGTCGTTTAGGGATGATCCATAAATGACGTAGCATTTTTTGAGTGATTTTTAACACCTTCCTACCCCATCGTAGCATTTCGTCACAAACCTCTAAATACCCCCCCCCCCCTGGTAATTACGTAGCTTGACGGTTACTCTGCCCCCCTTGTCACCGTATTTTTTTTTAAAAAATCCATTCTATTCCCCTTTAAAAAAGCTACTTAGCATGACATGACCCCCTACCCCCTGTCGTCACACATCATCACAAAATACAAAACTCCCCCCTCCCCCATATAATGCTGCGTCATTTATGGATGATCCCTTATGCAAATGGAATTGTGGTACATCGATATTTTCAAATGTGTGTAGTGCGAGATACATGCGTTGCACATCTAAATTTTTTGAAATGGTTCAAAATTTGGAGTGGGTAATTACCCACTCGGTTATTTTCGAGGGGGTAGTACTACCCATACTACCCACGCTTTCCGCCGGCACTGGCCGTCAGTCAAGGACTACAGAATGTGGCGAAATTTCTCTCGGTACCGATATCCATTTCGTGAACCATTAAGCTCCTAGCTCCTCGCTTCGCCGCGATCTACTTTGTTATAGTCCTCGGAGGTTGAGCTAGCCTTCACAACGTGCCGACAGGTAGGTGTCGAATCTGCAGCGAATTTTCACTACAAGGTAATATTTTCACAAGATAACTTTTGCAAATGAAACTTTGAGAATTTCATTTAAAATATTAGGCATATTTTGTTTAACATATTAAATTTTTTCAAATTTCTCCAAAATATTTCGGGGGGGGGGGGGGGGTTCGTCCCTAAAACCTTCCCCCGCTACTACGCCACTGCAACAGGAAGCAGGATGCTCTCATTATCAGCATCTGGTATGAAATCAATACCGCGTTGATTGAAATCGCCGTATAAGTGAACTTTTACGTGCGGGGAAAGAATATTAATAATGCATTCAGCAGAATGATAAAACTTTTCGTAAGTCGTTTTTCGAGCAAAATTTGGAGGAAAATACACCGAAGCGAAAACGTGAGTTTCGTCTTTAACATGTACTTTCACCTCGAATTCTTTTGATTTTATAGTTTTGATATCTTCTGCATTTAGTTTTGCTGAAATCGAAATCAAAGCGCCCCTCCTGACTTCTTACCAGATACATGACTATCACGGTCATCCCCAAAGACATTGTAATTGCTTCCGAAAACTTCTTCACTTCTCACTGTTTCGTCCCAACTAGTCTCAGTTGCTAAAATTACGGAATAATGACAACCTAATATTTTGTTTTGAATCACATTCATCTTAGCTGCACGTTTCATGCGGTTAAAGTTTTGGCAATAGACCAAGTTTTCTGTTCTTGACTGAGATTCTCTTGGAGAAGTGTTAGTTGAATGGTAATTAATTAGACCTCTTCTTCATCTTGAAGCACAATATGATTTGTCAATTCATTACTACCTTGCTCTAATGAGCGCGTCGATTGCGGCAAAAACACTGACAGGCGCCAATTCCGGAAGGGTACATAGGTGTGGCAGCAGCTGTTCGATGTGAGGTGCTAGGTTGGTCGGTAGGGCATGGGTTTAAAACATCGCCTCTCTGGAATGCAATGGAACGTCTGAACGAATTTTATGGTGGCCTCGAAAAACGTTCCTTTGCCTCAGCCAGTAGCTCTCTATCTAAGGGAAGATTGTCGATGTCGCGGCGTTTGTTGTCATGGTACGCAAATCTGCTGTGGTTGTAATTACATCCGTTATTTTTGTCGAAAATTGTGTGGTGCTTGTAACCGTGATTCTTGCGACGCTTGGTATTATTATTGCGGTTACGGGTGGTGTCAAGTGCATTAGCGGGCCTCTGTTTATTCCGTTTCTTCTTTATTCTTGCTTTCTCGGCCGCTTTTTGTTGATTGAGACGACGCAATTTACGTGCGTCGTATTCGGACCAATCAGCCTTCCATACCTTAGAGTTGCCAAGGAAACGCCAGCCTGAGTTACTGGCTGCCTCGACGGACATCTCAGCCTCTAAACTGGGGGAGGTATCTGTTGTGGGTCTTTTCTTCCAGTGAGTTTACTGCGCTAGAAATTTGCTTTAACTCATCGATAATATCATCCGTGAAAGTTGGGTTTACATAACGCATATTCTGTGCCGAACATTTGTTAGCCATGTCAGTTATGCTGACCTTTTCAATTTCTGAACAAATTTGTTTCAACTCGCGTGTCATATCGGTGGTCAGTTCATTGACATAGGCTGCGATGTTGTTTTTCGTAGCTTTCATCGATATGTCGAATAATGATGTTAAGTAATTTTTTGTGGCAACGACATCAGTTTTGCCAGTTTTGTTAGAAGCAGCCAGCTCATTCCACAACTCCGAGGTTTTGGCTATGTGTGCAACCGCGTTATTATGATTAGCTGCAGTTGTTTTAATTTCGCCTTTCAACTCGTTTAAGAGCATTTCGATACATTCAAATCCATCTCGGGCATTGAAGTTGCTAAATCTGGAAGCGAGTTTGTGATTCGACTCCACGACTAGCTTGTTGAGGTTGATGGCTTCTTGTTGTTGTCTGTACAGTTTATCGAAATTTAACTCCATCACGAGATGCTTCTGGCACTCGTAGCATATTGGCAGCATGTATGTTAGTAATCTTTGCTCATGATTCCTCTGAGCGCCAACGCATGCAGCGTGGATTTTTTTCCCGCATGATCCATGGTAGTACCACACATGCTTGTCGTCACTCACTGTACAATTATTAATCGCGCACGGCATGTTTTACTTACGCAGCAATGATAAATGAAAACAATACAAATTAAAACACGCACGGTTAAACTTTAAACGGCGCAAATGAAAACGCGACCGAACTGTAACGACGACTTGAATGCAAGTGATAATATACGTTTGTTAGATCCAGCTTAGTGAAGTACCTGGCTCCATGAAATTTAGTCTTCATTTCATTCAGTAGTGCTAATCGGAAATATTCCCTTTTTATGGCCCTATTTTTTGTGATACGTTTATTTGTCATTTTATCAGTGTTTAAAATTATTATCTAACATTTTATATTAATTTACAACTAATGTCTCTTGGATATTAAAGGCTAAAATATTCACATCTACCCTATCATCTTGACTGTTTTGAATGAAAGAGATGTAGCAACATAATAGTTTCAGAACCTTTGTTCTCGTTGTCACCTCGAATCGCTCTAGCGAAGGCATCAAAAATTCATTTACCAGCAGCCGCCGTCCTCCAGTCACTGCCAATAGTTGTTGTTGAAACAGAGTATACGCATTCACCACTCTACGACATTCAAATAATTTGTGCTGTAAAGTTTCGATTTGTTCACCACAGTGTGTACAGTTTTCTCCGTCCGTTCGTCTCATGGTGTGCAAAAGTTGCCGGTGCGGGACCTTTTTATTTACCCACATATACAAGGCACTGCGCTGTTTAGGTAGCAGCTTTCGAGAGCATATATTTCTCCATATCCGTGTCCAATTTGCTGCGGGATTGGCAGCTTCAACTCTGACTCGGTCTGTGCGTTCAATATAGAAGCGGTGGATGAGATCGGCGGAAGGGTGTGTGCGGATTTGATAAGGGAATGTTGCAATAATTTCTAGGATAACTTTCAAACAGGGAAGAGAGCTTGGTCGGGGGGTATTTTCTTGGCTGAGGAAGGAAGAGTAGTAGGGAATGGATTCGATCTACTGTAAGTGGCGATTGATTAGCAGCGCTTTACATTTCATCGCTGGTAGTTGCAAAGTTAGACCGCCATCGTCTTTACTGCGTTGCCGCCATGTACCACATTTTAGACGAAATAAATGTGTTCAATAGCGTTACTTTTTGATGTAAAGCCAGAGTGCGCAGCTAGTGCATCCATACCTGACGTGTGAAATTCGTGACAAGACTGTCCCAGTTTAATGATACCATTAATCGGATCGAGTTAGCAAAAATCACTCCTAGGATTTTAATGGTGTTGTCCGTCTGAAGCCATGGCACCGTTATAAGATTCGTCGTTAGACCCACATCAATAGCTGTAATTTTTGTTTTATTCAGACGGGCACCAGCTACGCGTTCGAACTACCTGAATAAAACCCGCATTTCATTCAGCTGGTCCGCATATGTAACGATTATGTCTGCTCCACACACCTGTTCCAAACGCTTCAATAACGGGTGCAGCTGAATAATGAACAGGTGCATCGCTAGAGGGTCTTCCTGCCTTACCGATCGCTGAATGGGGAAGGGTGCAGAATGGTGTCCATTTATTAGCAACCGTGACGAAGAAACTGCTGCTATATGGGAGAGCAACTCAACCAGCGCAGTATTAAATCCAAGCGCACGCATGGTGCGAAAGAGAAACTGATGGTCCACCCTATCAAACGCGTGGTCGAGATCGAACGACACCAGTTTGCCTCTTCGCTTGTTTGCTTTTAGCTGAGCAATTTTATGTTTCAGTGCAAGGGTGGCCTGAAAGATGTTTTTGTCGGAATTGGAGCACTTTTGTGAGTCGGTTAGTACATTATGCGATCGCAGTACAGTTTCGAGACGCTGCTTAAGGATCCGAGAGAGGATTTTGTAATCATAGTTGATTAAACTTATTGTCCTGTACGCACGCGCGGTTTCCCCTGCACTACGTTTCTTGACCAACACGATCACACCATCAAGAACTGTGCGGGTAAATTTGATCTGATTGCCTCATTTAAAATAAGGTTCAGTTCGCGGTGAGTGACGTCTAATGTTCGTTGATATAATTCTTTTTGCAAACCGTCGGGGCCGGGTGATTTTCTGGATGCGCTGGTGCGGATTGTGGTCAGAATTTCAGTCGTCGTAATTTCGTTCATAGTGGCTTCATTTGCGGGGTCATGCTCAGGGATCAATCTGTTGCACTGGAAGGGACCATCTTCTTCTTCTTCCACTTCGCCACGTGTGTACAGGTCTGTGAAATATTGAACCATATGATCCTGAATGGTAGCCGAATCATCGATGACTTCGTCTCTCTCGGTCCGTAGGTGCTCGATAGTTGTTTTCCGTCTCACTCGTTTCCCTAGTTGGTACGTCGAGAGATGTTCTCCCGCCACATGAGTTTCGTTGATCCGTATAAACATCTCAGAGAAGTTACGCTAGTGTGTGAGCATTTCAGCCTTCAGTCGATTGATGGTGGTGAGCATCGAACGGTTGTTTTGGTAGTTGTCGTATGCCTGGCGTAGTAAGCCGAAAAGCCGCTGTTGTTCATGATAGAAATCATCGAAAGCAATTTTTGATTTCCATCGGAAAAAAGATTTTATTTTTGGCTTGGCACACGACAACCACCACTCCATCCACGATGGGAAGTTTCGGCGCTGACGACTCCAGTATTGCCACTGTATCTGAAACTCGTTGATGTTCTCAGCGGTTAGAAGATGGGGATGGAGTGGCCAGAAGCCACGACCATGCGGTCTGTCCGAGAGAGGAAGACAATTTCTCACAGTGACGGCTTTATGGTCTGAAAAACAGCAGACATGGACCGCTGTTGATCTCAGCTGATTTCGGAGGCCTGCGCTCACATACATAGATCGAGCCGGGAGGAAGCGTTGTGCGTAATATACGTATATTCGATCTTACGTGATCGGAGATGCTGCCAGACATATATGATGATGGTCCCACCTCATACCCCCACAAAGGTGTGAGCTGAACGATTTATCTAAAAGATAATTAATATTTTGATCCATAACAAAACCAGTTAACAAAAAGAAACGAACTGGTTCAATTTGCAGACATAGCCTTTCCTTCAAAAGAACGTAACCAGATACATTTCGAATATTCCGCCAACAACCAGGGTCCATCAAGAAAATTTCCATTCCGGGAAGATACTTGATAGAATCGGGAATTGAACCTAATACCTTCCATTTCCGATAATTCTCTGTAAGACTCCTCCCGCCTGACCAAGGCATCGGTACTACTACCTGCTAAGGTGAGCAGTGACGAGCCTAGTGGCAGTGCAGAGTCCGGTCGAGTTATATCATCCACATCAGACCCCGTTATTGAAAGTTTCCTACCATTAACCCAAGGCACTCAAGGGATACTCCTATCCGAGAACATCCTTGATTGATCAGGAATTGAACCCGATATCTAGTAGTTATCAGAAGGAGTCATCAAGCCCCATACTCAACGAGCTAACTCCGTTATTACCACTATCGCAGCAATAACCGAAATTAACTCTATTGTCGAGCAAAGTCAACACAGCTCCATCATCAAATCAGACCCTGATTACAACAAAAGTCTAAAAGCTTCGATTCAACCCGATGAGCTTTTAGTGCTGATCACCATGTTCAATTTCAAGTTAGTCTCTATCTGCTTAGCGCGCGCGTGGCTCAGACTTTTGTAGACATCTCATTATTTTTTAATAACTTTAATAAACAAGTAACAAAAATCCATCATCATCATAGCGAATATATTAACTTAGTGTGACTAAATGCAAATAATAGAAGAGAAAAAAAATACAATCTTCGTGGTATTACATAGTTATTCAAATAACTCCAAAAAATCGAGTTTATATGGGAATTTGCTGTGTGATTGCACTCTTCAACTCGTAACTCCGGAACCGGAAGTCCAATCAATAAAAAAATCAATTGCAGGTGGGAAGGTTGCACCTTTCATTTGAGACTAACTTTGTGCAAATCGGTCCAGCCATCTCTGAGCAACAGAGGTCACATTTTTCCACATACACACAGACATTTGCCGATCTCGACGAACTCAGTCGATTGGCATATGACACTCGACCCTCCGGGTCGGAATTAGATTGACGAATTTTAGGGTGAATGAGAAAGGCAAAAACATTTTTAGCAAATGTTGAAAGTTATGCATTTTTTGGTGAGCAGTTCTATGTTTCATATAGATTAAATCAATTTTAACTTCGCTTCCTATTAAATAAAGACCCTTATTACAGTACATCTCTACAAAAGCGAGCTCAATTTGAAAAGAAATCTGAGGATTATGATTGAACTCTGGAATTTTCTATTGGAATATTTTCAGGCAGGAATTTGATATTGATGCTATTAGACAACTGTGAAATCAAAACCAATAGATCAGTTACATATCAGGACCCTATTCCGACAATTTATCAAAAGTTCTCATGATGTTTACAACAACAGGTTATCAATGTACGGATCAGATAATTGTTATTGTAATATTGAATTAAATCAGTCAGCATCAATAAATTTTCAACTTCGATCCAATTTTTTTGGGTGTAGTGGGTGTATGGTGTTAAATCCCAAAACCTTTCTTGACTACGCCGTTGCTTGGAGTTATTTATTTCGCTTTTCATTTTCCGATATGTTTCAGATCGATCCGATGGTTATAAGTTAGAAAAATTGCAGTCAGAAGGTTCGCACAAATGAACATTTTTGCACTGTTCCTTCCAGACAACTTGGAAGTGTTCTGCGATTATTTCAAGCGGTTGTAGATAGAAAAAAACGCCCTTAATCCACCTAACAGTGTGATGAGACATTTTTGCCTTTCTCATATAGAAAGGTTATGCAATCACTCTGAAAAACGTCAACCTAATCCCGGCCAATTTTTTTTTTCAACTCGCATAAGGTTTCTGGATTTTAACAGGGGCGTAGTTGATGCTTTACGGAGAGGGGTTACACCCCCCCCCCCCTCTACTGTTCGCTCCCCTCCTTTAAAAATCTCCTTAAATCAGCCCTCAGACCACCACCCCATCCAGCCCTCATACCCCTCCCTTTCAACCCCATTATCTTTAAACCACCACTATATCACAAAGCATACCAATTTAAGCTGGGGAGTCGTTCGTTCATGGGACTTTCGCCCTCCTCACATACCCACCCCCGCATGACAAAATGAGTTAGCAAGCAGATAACATTGATCTAATGCTGATTATGTTAATGAAGTATGATATTTTTTTGTTTCAAGTGTTTCACCGTCGACACGTAGCTCATCAAGTTCGTGGCTGCCATGCCATTGTGTATAAGTGCAAAGTGTACTAAGAATGTAATGGACATTTCCACAATTATGTTGAACATAAAAAGCCTCCGTGCCATAGTTTAGAGAAATGAGAAAGGCACAATTGCACCGCTAGGTGGATTAAAACAGGTTTTTTTTTATGAAAATCGACTTTTTGGGACTGCCGATTTCGCACCTTTTGCCTTTCTCATATAAAGAAAGGCTATGCAATCAATGTAAAAATCAACTTTTTAACCGAGGCCCGGAGGGCCGAGTGTCATACACCATTCGATTTAGTTCGTCGAGATCGGCAAATGTCTGTGTGTGTATGTGTGTGTGTCATTTAAACTCACACAATTTTCTCAGAGATGGCTGAACCGATTTTCGAAAACTTAGTTTCATCTGAAAGGTATAACGCTCCCATAAGCTGCTATTGAATTTTTAGTTGATCCGACTTCCGGTTCCGGAGTTACGGGTTGAAGAGTGCGGTCACACAGCAAATTCGCATATAAACTGGTACCACCATGATGTTCAAATGATGTAAAACATATTAAAATTGATGTAACATTACTCTAGTTTGCGGGTCTGGATCACCAATGATCAATCAAAGCAGCTTTGACCACATTGGCCACCTATGACGGTTCATGACGCCCCCGGGGAACCCGCCAAGTTCCTAAGCTAATATCACACCCATTCCCCAACGAATTCTCTACCGATTTTTACAAATGAAAGATACAGTAATACCATTGACTGCTGCTGAATTTCATTCGGTTCTGACTCTTGCTTCCGGAGTTACAGGGGTGTTAGTAAGGATACACTGGAATTTCCCATATAAATCGGAACAATCGTAATACCTCAGAGACTAAAAACTATTGAAATGGTCACCAAATTACTTCTAATCGCAGATCTAGATCACTGATTGCCAATCAAACATTCTTTGAATATATTGTCCACTATCGACGATTCCGGAATTCCGGGCATATTCCACAATTAAAGTCACATCGGTTCTTCGGTGATGACTGAACCGATTTTCTCAAACCAAGTCTCAAATGGAAGGCAAAATATGCAGTTGAGTATTGCGTCGCCGCCCCTCTCCCCCCGCCTTGCCCTTACACCTCCCTCCTTCATCACTCCCCTCCCCTTGGACCACCCTCACGCCTGCATTTCCTTCATCCACTCCGTATACCGAAATAAGATGAAGGATTTCTGACGCATCCTCCACTCCCACTCTACCAACCCCCCATTCCCTCCACTTTTAAACCCATTCCACCAACATTTCAAAATATAATCACATGAAGATAACATTGAACTCATGCTGATTAAGCTAATTAAATATTATTGTTTTGCCTTTCTCATATAGAAAGGTTATGCAATTGCTCCAAAAACCGACTTTTTAACCGAAGCCCGGAGGGCCGAGTCTCATATAACATTCGACTCAGTTCGCCGAGATCGCAAAATATCTGTGTGTATGTATGTGTGTATGTATGTATGTATGTATTTGTGTGTATGTGTGGATTTGTTAACAAAATGCCCACATCGGTTACTCGGAGATGGCTGAACCGATTTTTACAAACTAAGATTCAAATGAAAGATATAATATTCCCATAGGTTGCTATTGAATTTCATTTTCAACCGCCATCTTGTTCCGGATTACGAATTCAAGAGTATGGTTACAAAACAAAATTTGTTGATTTGTCCACATCGGTTTCTCGGAATTTTCTGAACCGATTTTGACAAACTTGATTTTAAATGAAAGGTCCATCAGCTGCTGTTGAATTTTGTGTGGATCCGAGTTCTGTTTCGTGAATTACAGGGTGATACGTACGTACGAAATGTAAAAAGGTATTTTTTTTCCAAAATGTAAACACAACTGTTGAATTTGTAGATCTAGGTCACCAACAATGATTCAAAGTCTCTTTGGCCACACTGGCCACCATCGACGGATCCGGAAGCATCCAAATTCAGAACAACGTTTATATTGGTTTCTCGAAAATGGTTAGACCGATTTGATCAACTTAGTCTCAAATGAAAGGTGTTGCGTCCCCGGAAACTGATATTAAATTCCATCTCCATCCGACTTCCGGCTCCGGAGTTACGGGTTGTGGAGTGCGATCACATAGAAAACTCCGATTCAAACCGATACCGCGATGAATGCAAAAAGGTGCTCTTATATATACTTACCAAGTGCAATAAGAATGAAATACATTTCCATAATGTTATATTGTACGAACCTGCTATTAAATCATAGTTTCGAGAAATGAGAAAGGCACAATTGCACCTCTAGGTGGATTAAAACAGGTTTTTATAACTCTTATCACTCTCTTCGGATATTATATCGTTTGAGAACATTTAGAACTTGATGTTTCGCGATGTTTTTGATAACACATACTACATGGGATAGTGGCAGGACTCAGAGAATCGCTCAAATCAGCATAGGACAACAGCAGTGCTAGAAATCTCAAACCAAATCAATGGGAAAGCGAAAATATGGCCCATAAATTAGACATACAAACGAATTATTGATAATGCTCTGTTAATAATATATCTAAATTCCTCAATCAAAGCATTGTGGTGGGAAAACTGAATTTTCCTAAAGGGGTTATATATTGTACTGAGCCAAAAAATCGAATTTTTTTTTGAATCGAAATGAAGTTTATACTTTACTCAAATTTCCAACACGACTGAGACCTAAAAATCAACGCTTTTCCTGGAAAAAAGCGATACTAGCAGTGACACCATTCAAAGAAAATCAACAGTGAATATTTCCAGACTTGGTTTTATTTCCTATTTAAGAACTATTGTGTTTTTTACATCCTAGATTGCATGATTCAGTGATCGAAACCCAAAACTTCATGAAGTATTTGAAATTATTAAATTAAAATTTGTGTTTGCTATTGAAATTGACGAAATGATAGTATCGCCCCTTTGACAATTGTTTACTTGTTCGGTCCCACCTATCAGCATTGAAGTATCGCCCTTACGTTTTTTTACAATACTAATTTTACAACTGGTGGGGGTTTGGTGAAAATCGATCTTACTGTCCAAACGGCATAATTCCGAAACCGTAATTTTTGAAGTTTTAAAATTATGCAGAATTAATTTTTCAGAAAATAGTAACAGAGTTCGTGTCTTTAGCGAATTTGTTGAGACTTTATTGTAGTCATGAATATTAACCTGAGAAAATTCATCATAAATACTTCTTGGACGATATACCGCCAAAATTATTTTATCAAATGATGCGCTGTTTAACGTATGTAAAACTTATCGAAGATACCAAACCTCCGAAATTGGCGGTTTCAAAATGATGTTATCTTGACCTTAAATTACTGTTTTTGAACATTTGACCTATACATATAATTGATCATACAACAAAAATCAAATTCTCATCAAAATCGACCAGGACCTGCTAGATTCGAATGGAAATCGTCATTTTTCATAAATTTCTCTCTACATTCGAAAAGTGTTATCCTCGTTATTAATCATATTACGTTTTCGTCTCAACTCGACGCATTCCCAAAATAAAAACCTGTTTTAATCCACCTAGTGGTGCAATTGTGCTTGTCTCATTTGTCCAGACTAGGATTCCATGGCTGGTTATGTTCAATACAATGGTGGAAATTAATATTACATGTTCAGTACGATTTGCACATGCGTACAATGGATCAACAGCCACGATCTTGAGATACTATGTGATACTGAAACATCGCTTGACCGCCGCTGGTTTCAAGCGATGTTTCAGTATCACATAGTAAGATCCGAGAGGTCCGGGTCCTGCCGAAAATTTTCAACTTGTTTAGAAATTTTAAACTAATTTTAATTTTAAAGTAGCAACCACTCACTGCATACTTCCTCCGGGCCGGTATGATTGACGATTTTTAGAGTGAATGCAGAACCTTTCTATATGAGAAAGGCAAAAATGTACCAAAGTCCAAAAAAATCAATTTTTGTCAAACATTATTTTTTTCGAGTTTACATAAAATCTCGATGTTTCATGCATTATAAAGTCATTTGGCATCAAAAATACAAATTTGATTTTGAAAATTTTTCATTTCAGTTTATATGGGAATTTGCTGTGTGGTTGCACTCTTCAACTCGTAACTCCGGAACCGGAAGTCCAATCAATAAAAAAAATCAAGTGCAGCCGATGGGAAGGTTGTACCTTTCATTTGAGACTAACTTTGTGCAAATCGATCCAGCCATCTCTGATTAACAGAGGTCACATTTTTTTCCACATACACAGGCACACATACACACAGACATTTTCCGATCTCGACGAACTGAGTCGATTGGCATATAACACTCGGCCCTCCCGGTCGGGATTAGATTGACGAATTTTAGAGTGAATGAGAAAGGCAAAAACATTTTTAGCAAATGTTGAAAGTTATGCATTTTTTGGTGCGCAGTTCTATGTTTCATAGACATTAAATCAATTTTAACTTCGCTTCCTATTAAATAAAGACCCTTATTACAGTACATTTCTACAAAAACGAGCTCAATTTGAAAATAAATCTGAGGATTATGATTGATTACAGAACTCTGGTATTTTCTATTGGAATGTTTTCAGGCAGGAATTTGATATTAATGCTATTAGACAACTGTGAAATCAAGACCAATAGATCAGTTACATATCAGGAGGACCCCATTCCGACAATTCATCAAAAGTCCTCATGATGTTTACAACAACAGGTTATTAATCTATGGATCAGATAATTGTTATTGTAATATTGAATTAAATCAGTCTGCATCAATAAATTTTCAACTTCAATCCAATAAATTTTTTTTGGGTGTTGGGGGGGGGGCGTTGTATGGTGTTAGACCCCAAAACCTTCTCTTGGCAACGCCGTTGCTTGGAGTTATTTATTTCGCTTTTTATTTTCCGATATGTTTCAGATCGATCAGATGGTCATGAGTTAGAAAAATTACAGTCAGAAGGCTCGCACAAATGAACAGTTTTGCACTGATAAGTTATCAAGTTCCTTCCAGACAACTTGGAAGTGCTCTGTGATTATTTCTAGCGGTTGTAGATAGAAAAATGAAATACAAAATTCGTTTTATCAAAATAATATTTGGCTTATTTCAATGGATTATTGCTATATTGAACAATAAATAGGCGTCAAAGAGTAATCCACAAACAACAAGCCATAACTTTTAAAGTAATCAAAATAGATATTTGAAGTCTTCAGTAAAGTTATTCGCAAAAGTAAGAGCTACAAATTTTCTGACGGTATCATTTCGATATAATCACTTCCAAGAAAATTTGTGAAAATATCTCACTCATAGGGGAATTAATCAGCAAAAGCACAATACCAAAAGAAAGGGCATATTGCCTCCATTAAATTTTCCGAAAATACTACTAACGTAAAATAAGCCGTTTTGGCGTTAATAATAGATTACATGTTTTTGGTCATATTTCTGGCAATGGGAAATGATAAAAATCTTTCGTCCGCATTTAATTATAAATATCTCTTTTAATAATAGTCCGATTTCAACAATCTATAGCTTGTTCGAAAGGTATTCGTTAAAGCTGTCTAAAAACATATAAATTGTTAATCTATATTGTCAATTTCGGCAGATAATTTAAAAAAACAGCGAAAAACGCAATTTTTACGCATTCAAACATTCATATCTTAGAAACTTAGCATCAGAATCAAAAACAAATTAATAGCGTTCATACTGAATTTTAGTTCTTTCATTTAAAATTGGTTCGGATAAGATCGGCTCAGCCATTGCTAAGAAACACGAATGAGAATTTGTCCGTTACATACACACACACACACAGACATTGTCCCAAATCGTCGAGCTGAGTCGATTGGTATATAAGACTCGGCCCTCCGGGCCTCGGAAAAAATCTTGAAAGTTTGAGCGAATTCTATACATTTCTTTTATAAGAAATGTAATGAAATACAAAATTCGTTTTATCAAAATAATATTTGGCTTATTTCAATGGATTATTGCTATATTGAACAATAAATAGGCGTCAAAGAGTAATCCACAAACAACAAGCCATAACTTTTAAAGTATTCAAAATAGATATTTGAAGTCTTCAGTAAAGTTATTCGCAAAAGTAAGAGCTACAAATTTTCTGACGGTATCATTTCGATATAATCACTTCCAAGAAAATTTGTGAAAATATCTCACTCATAGGGGGATTAATCAGCAAAAGCACAATACCAAAAGAAAGGGCATATTGCCTCCATTAAATTCTTGAAGATACTATTGACCTAAAATAAGCCGTTTTGGCGTTAATAATAGATTACATGTTTTTGGTCATATTTCTGGCAATGGGAAATGATAAAAATCTTTCGTCCGCATTTAATTATAAATATCTCTTTTAATAATAGTCCGATTTCAACAATCTATAGCTTGTTCGAAAGGTATTCGTTAAAGCTATCTAAAATCATATAAATTGTTAATCCATATTGTCAATTTCGGCAGATAATTCAAATAAACTGCAAAAAACGCCATTTTTACGCATTCAAACAATCATATCTTGGAAACTAAACATCAGAATCAAAAACAAATTAATAGCGTTCTTACTGTTTTTTAGTTCTTTCATTTAAAATTAGTTTGGATAAGGTCGGTTCAGCCATTGCTGAGAAACACGAATGAGAATTTGTCCGTTACATACACACACAGACACACACACAGACATTGTCCCAAATCGTCGAGCTGAGTCGATTGGTATATAAGACTCGGCCCTCCGGGTCTCGGAAAAAATCTTGAATGTTTGAGCGAATTCTATACATTTCTTTTATAAGAAATGTAAAAACGTATGATATTGTTCGCGAGCAAACTTCGATTTTAGACACGTCTGAGCCAAATCGACCGATCAGCACGATTGCTTGCTGTTAACTGATCCTTATCTGGTGCCCGCATATTTACCACCAGCCTAAAGTCGTCCTTGCCGTTTGGAATGGCCGACATACCACTAATCCACAATGGAGCTGTTGTTACTTTTTCTATGATACCCCTAGCTTCCATTCCTTCGAGCCTTACTTTAGCTGCCTCCCTAAACGCAGCTGGGACATTGAAGTTGCATTGCGCACTGGTGGGACAGATCTGTCGATACTAAAGTTAATTTGGATGCCAGGGACTTTTGGAAAAATGTCAATACCTCCACTTTGCTCAGAACAGTTGACTGCTTGTCCGACTAGCAACAATTTCAAATCACTGGCAGTTTCGCGACCCAGTAATGATCTGCGTCCCTTCGGAATGACCAAAAATTTAGCTCGAATAATTGGCTTATTTAACCCTTTGACCTCTACTTTTGCCCAAAAAATCTTTGTAACTGACATCGGCTGATCAGCAGCATATGGTTAAGGCTTCTGTCTGTCACGTTACATTTTTACGCATATTTCATTAAATAAGTCAGCAAAAACGATAAAATCAGATTCTTTCCCAACTGCACATTATTAAGGTCACTAAATCGCACCTTTTTGCCTTTCTCATATAGAAAGGTTATGCAATCACTCTGAAAAACGTCAACCTAATCCCGGCCCGGAGGGCCGAGTGTCATATCCCATTCGACTCAGTTCGTCGAGATCGGAAAAGTCTGTATGTGTGTGTGTGTATGTGTGTATGTATGTGTGTGTATGTGTGTGTATGTGTGTATGTGTGTGTGTATGTATGTGTGTATGTGTCAAATAATGTCACTCATTTTTCTCAGAGATGGCTGGACCGATTTGCCCAAACTTAGTCTCAAATGAAAGGTGCAACCTTCCCATCGGCTGCTATTGAATTTTGGATCGATCGGAATTCTGGTTCCGGAATTACGGGTTTCAGAGTGCGGCCACACAGAAATTTCTCATAAAAACTATAGGAAAAATTAAAAATAGAATTTTTATTTTTGATGCTAAATATATTCAAGGTGCATAAAACGTCGAGATTTGATGCAAACACGAAAAATTTTTTACGAAGATTCACTTTTTTGGATTTTGCACATTTTTGCCTTTCTCATATATTGCCTTTCTCATATAGAAAGGTTATGCAATCACTCTGAAAAACGTCAACCTAATCCCGGCCCGGAGGGCCGAGTGTCATATCCCACTCGACTCAGTTCGTCGAGATCGGAAAAAGTCTGTATGTGTGTGTGTGCATGTGTGTATGTATGTGTGTGTATGTGTGTGTATGTATGTGCGTATGTGTCAAATAATGTCACTCATTTTTCTCAGAGATGGCTGGACCGATTTGCCCAAACTTAGTCTCAAATGAAAGGTGCAACCTTCCCATCGGCTGCTATTGAATTTTGGATCGATCGGAATTCTGGTTCCGGAATTACGGGCTTCAGAGTGCGGCCACACAGAAATTTCTCATAAAAACTATAGGAAAAATTAAAAATAGAATTTTTATTTTTGATGCTAAATGTATTCAAGGTGCATAAAACGTCGAGATTTGATGCAAACACGAAAAAAATTTGACGAAGATTCACTTTTTTGGATTTTGCACATTTTTGCCTTTCTCATATATTGCCTTTCTCATATAGAAAGGTTATGCAATCACTCTGAAAAACCTCAACCTAATCCCGACCCGGAGGGCCGAGTGTCATATCCCATTCGACTCAGTTCGTCGAGATCGGAAAAAGTCTGTATGTGTGTGATTATGTATGTATGTATGCGTGTGTATGTGTTTTTTTTTACAATGGAGAAGACCTTTATGTCCTAGCCCAGTACACGTGCTATTGGCAGGGTCCAATCTACCGCACGGGGTGCACTGGGGGCGTGTCGGACTCAAATGGTGACCAGCCATTAATACCAATTAAACTCCATTGGGCTCCGCCATCATTCCTCCCAGGAACTACCTCTCGGTATTACTTCTGGGGGGATGGCTGTACTAAATGTACTCATTCACTCTCACTCACGCGTTCATACATCCTATATGAGGCTTACTTGGGTGCTCTCTCAATCGCACTTTGATTCACTCTCAAACACTCCCACATGAGGCTGACTTTTGTGCTCACCTTTTACGTTCCATGCGAGGCTGACTTGTGTGCTCACCTTACTCATTCCTTGCTAGGCTTACTTTTGTGCTCGCCCTACCCATACCATGTGAGGCTGACTTGGGTGCTCACCCTATCACCTGATTCACTCTCAATCGTGCCACTCTATTGTACCTTTGTCACTCCCCCTGGCATCCCATGTGGGACATTTTTCTTAGGCCCCACTTCTGACATACCATGCGAGGCTGACTTTTGTGCTCACCTTTTTCATTCCTTGCTAGGCTGACTTTTGTGCTAGCCTCTACCAACCTGTGAGGCTGACTTTTATGCTCACCCTTAACATGCAGTGTGAGACTGACTTGGATGCTCACCCTTTCACTCCTCTGCCACGCCATGAGGCATCGATAGCTTAGTTCCAACATACTACGCTACGACCCTCCCGTCTTGGCATGAGGCAGTCCACTTATACGCCTATACACTCACTCTTCTGTCTTGCCTCGGGGTGGCTGGGTTTACCCCTTACGCGGTTGCCATTCGCTGCGCCAACCTGCCTCGGCATGAACAGACCATTCACTCTCTTATTTTGCGCTTGGCCTTTTTCGCTCCAGCTAACCAATCACTAGTTAGCCGTGCCAGTCGTCTGTTGCTCGGTTCGCCAGATTACCTGTAGCCTACTGGCAATCTGGATGGTAGCAGCCGAGAATGCGTTCCACTTCTCCACCGATTGACACATCCGCTGAATAAGGGTATCAGGGGTTGTGTCCCAGCCACAGACGTCAAGCATTGCTCTTCTTTCGACGTCGAACCGATGACATACGAACAGTATGTGTTCGGCAGTTTCATCTACACCTGGGCAGTCCGGGCAGACTGGGACCTCCGCGTGCCCGAACCTGTGGAGGTACTGACGGAAACAGCCATGGCCTGACAGGAATTGTGTCAGGTGGAAGTGAACTTCCCCATGGGGTCTTCCCACCCAGCTCGATATGCTAGGTATCAGCCGGTGAGTCCACCTACCTTTCGAGGAGTTGTCCCACTCACGCTGCCATCTGGCAACCGAGGTCGCCCTGGTGCGCTCGCGGGCTCCCCTATTTCCACGTAGCTCAAAGCACTCCTCATCTTCCCGAATGACCAGCCCGACTGGCATCATGCTCGCTATCACGCAGGATGCATCGTGTGATACCGTGCGGTAGGCAGATATCACTCTGAGGCACATCACGCGGTAGGTGCTCTCCAGTTTCTGTAGGTAACTGGTTACCCTCAGTGCTCTTGACCATGACGGGCCGCCGTGCGTCAGGATAGATACGGCAACGCCTGCCAGTAACCTACGTCTACTGGCGCACACCTTTGAGCTGTTGGACATCATTCTCGATAGTGCCGCAACAGCAGTCGACGCTCTCTTGCACGTATAGTCGACATGGCTGCCGAAGGTCAGCTTGTCGTCTATAATGACTCCGAGAGACTTCAGACTTCGCTGGGAAGTGATCGCGACTTCTCCCACATGGATAACTGCATGTTGTGCCGACTTGCGGTTGTTGACGATAACTACCTCCGTCTTATGATGAGCGAGCTCCAGGCCTCTCGCGCTCATCCATTCCTCCACCGTGCTAATCGCGTGTTCTGCGGTTAGTTCTACCTCAGGAATTGACTCCCCGTAGACCTCCAAGGTTACGTCGTCGGCAAAGCCGACGATCTTGACCCCAGGAGGGAACTTCAGTCTCAGAACCCCGTCGTACATGAGGTTCCATAGCACCGGGCCTAGGATCGAGCCCTGCGGGACTCCGGCGGTAATCGGAACCCTTTTTTGACCGGCATCGGTCGCGTATAGCAGTACGCGGTTTTGGAAATAACTTTCCAGGATCCGGTACAGACCCACCGGTAGGCTAAGCCGGTGTAACGAGAGCACGATGGCATCCCAGCTTGCGCTGTTGAATGCGTTCTTCACGTCAAGTGTCACTAACGCACAGTATCGAATACCTCGCCTTTTTCGTTGGATCGCTATCTCGGCAGTATTTATCACTGAGTTGAGAGCGTCCACTGTGGACTTACCCTTCCGAAAGCCAAACTGGTTGCTTGACAGACCGTCCGTACCTTCCGCGTACGGGGTGAGCCTGTTGAGGATGATCCTCTCAAGCAGTTTGCCAGTCGTGTCTATCAGACAGATTGGTCTGTACGCCGATGGGTCGCCTGGCGGCTTCCCGGGCTTCGGCAACAGCACCAGTTTCTGCCTTTTCCATCTATCGGGGAAACGGCACTCGTCAAGGCATCTCTGCATAGCTAGCCTGAACATGTTCGGGTTCGCTATGATCGCTGCCTTGAGAGCGTTGTTTGGAACTCCATCCGGCCCTGGAGCTTTGTTCATTGCTAGGGATTTAGCCACTGCGAGTAGTTCTTCATTCGTCACTGGAGCCACCATTTCGACCGTGCCCGCACTGTCTCGTAGTGCAGGTGGCCAGGGGCTTGTGGCTCGAGACGGGAAGAGTACTTCGATAATCGTTGCCAACCGGTCCGGAGACCGTTCTGGGGGTGAGGAGCCCCCTTTGGTCTTGGCCATCACAATCCGGTAGGCGTCACCCCACGGATTCGCGTTGGCACTCTCACACAGGTTGTCGAGACACGCTCTCTTGCTGCTTTTAATAGCCTTGTTAAGGGCTAATTTCGCAGCTCGAAACACTTCACGGTGGTTCTCTCTTGCATCCTCGGTGCGAGCTCTTTGCATCCCACGTCTAGCTCTGAGACAGGCTGACCGTAGAGCTGCAATTTCGGCACTCCACCAGTATACCGGGCATCTACCGTTTCTTGGCAGTGTTTTTCTCGGCATAGTGGCGTCGCACGCGCGTGATAGAACAGCTACCAGCGCATCCCCGCTTAGACTGTCGGTGTTGACCTCCAGTCCCAGGGCCGCGGTGAAAGCTGCGCTGTCGAAGTGATTGGACTTCCACCCGCGTACCTGACAGGGATCTCCCGCCCTCGGATGCTGCACACCATAGTTGATCTTAAAGCGGATTGCTAAATGATCGCTATGGGTGTAGCCTTCGTCTACCCTCCATTCCATGCCTGGAGCCAGACTCGGGCTGGCAAAGGTCACATCAATCCACGCCTCCACTCCGATTCTACGGAATGTACTAGCGGAGCCATTATTAGCTAGCACAGTATCGAGTTTCGCAAGTGCTTCCATTAGCGCTTGACCCCTGCTATTTGTACAGCGGCTGCCCCACTCCACTGCCCAAGCGTTAAAGTCTCCCGCTATTACTACCGGTTTCCGGCCCACTAGGTCCGAGGAGAGCCTGTCGATCATCTGGTAGAACTGTTCTATTGGCCACCTTGGTGGGGCGTAGCAGCTGCAATAGAACACACCATTGATCTTGGCAATCGCCACACCCTCGGCGGAGGGGTGTATTACCTCTTGAACCGGGAACCGTCCCGTTGTACAGATTGCCACCATTCCAGACCCGTCCGACACCCAATTGCCGTTGCCGGCAGGGATGCTGTACGGGTCTGATAAGAGGGCGACATCTGTCCTCGACTCCGAGACCGACTGCCACAGCAGCTGTTGGGCTGCTGCACAATGGTTAAGATTTAGCTGTGTGACTCTCACGGCTTCTTCTTATTTAACTCGCCGAAGGGACACGAAGGTCCGCCCATAGCATGTTTATGGGCTTGCTTCTTAGCGGTGCAGATAAGGCACTTATATGCCTTAGTGCACCCCGGCTCTTTATGTCCCTCCTCGCCGCAGCGACGACATAGTTTACTCCTATCTATGCCTTTGCATTCGTATGCTTTGTGGCCGGATTCAAGGCACCGATAGCACCTATCCACTGAAGGCGGCTGGGGTATACTAATAGGGCATACCGACCAGCCGATCTTCAGCTTCCCTTTCTCGGTTACCTTTTTGGCATCCGCCTTCAGTAGCCTGAGGTAGGCTACTTGGGTGCCAGAGGGTCCATCTCTCAATCGCACACAGGCCCGCTCGATTGTGACGTCGCAGTGCTCCTTAACGGCTGCGACGACGTCTTCTGCGGTCGTGAACTCGTCCAAGTGCTTGCACTGGAGAGTTGTTTCCGCACCTAGCGACCTGATTTGGGCGCCCTCACCAAGGACCTCTTGGGCCAAGGCCTTGTATACTGCACTTGATTGTGCGCCTCGCTTCAGCACCAGGAGCATCTCTCCCGTGTTGGTGCGTCTTACGCTACGCACATCCTGCCCAAGGGCCGAGAGGCTTTCGGCCGCCTTCATCGATTTTAGGACATCGGCGTATTTGTCCTTGTCGGTTTTCAACCTCAAGGCTTCGCCTCTGTCCTTGGCCTTCTTCGCAGGCCGCGGTACCTCCGGTTTCGGTGCCGGTTTTTTCTTGGTGACCAGCGTCCAGGGGTTTGAGCCCCCCTGCCCCGGTCGTGCCGGGTTGCTGGTACCATCGCTCTCCACAGCGAGGTCACTCTCGCCCGCGCTTACCTCGCCCAAACGGCGTTTGACCTTGACGGTTGCACGCCGAGTGGTGTCGGTTTTGGCACCCTCGCCTGGCGACTTCCTAGGGCGCTTCGCGTTCGATGCCGTCTTGCGATTGCCCTTTCCTTTTCCCTTCGAGGGGAACTCGGTCGCCGCTCCGATCGACGTGGCTGCTCCGTAGAAGGTAAAGGCCACTGTCTGTGAACCTCTATCGACCTTCTCTTTTTCCTCCCTATTGGAGGCCACTGTCTGGGTTTCTCTGTCGGGCCTCTCCCGAGATTCCACCCTCTTATCATAGGACTGCTGTTCCTGTCTTGCGACACGAACAGCTTTCCGGAGCTCCAGGAGGCTCAACTTCAACTCCTTTGCTATATTCTACTTTGCGCTAGCGAAGTCGATTATAGAATCGAGTTGCTTCGCTACTTTGCGCATCGCAGATATTGGCCCCTCCGATGCATTGGTAGGGCTATTGCCTACCGCAGCTGGGGGGTCACTGGTGCTTTCGGATGCATCACTCATCGCTCCACTACTCTCCCCACGGGGGGAAGACCTCGCCAAACCACCTCTAGCGAAGGGGTTTGGCACTTCCGTTTGTTTAGTATATTTATTTTTGCTCTCCATATCAAATCCCACGAGTCGCGCGAGAAATAAATGTCCGCCACGCCAGAGCTCCGCATTAGCGTGGTAAGGGACGCTTACTGTGGGGGTTGCCCAGGTACCCCACAGGCTCCGTTAACGATCGAGCATCTTTTTCACCCCCTCGTTCACTCATCCCTCGGCACGGGTCGCTTCACGCCTTGGAATTGGGGTTATGCCCTACCTTGCTTTACGTGGTGATCTCGGCCCGGATCATCACAACCATCCTCCTTTACCAGAGCTTTGGACCTGTAGCTCTGGTTCTCATTAGTTCCATGTACGTATGTTATTACAGACATGCTACTATTGAGATCCGTCATTCGCTAGTGGAGTTATGTGTGTGTGTATGTGTGTATATGTGTGTGTGTGTATGTGTGTGTGTATGTATGTGCGTATGTGTCAAATAATGTCACTCATTTTTCTCAGAGATGGCTGGACCGATTTGCCCAAACTTAGTCTCAAATGAAAGCTGCAATCTTCCCACCGGCGGCTATTGAATTTTGGATCGATCGGAATTCTGGTTCCGGAATTACGGGTTTCAGAGTGCGGCCACACAGAAATTTCTCATAAAAACTATAGGAAAAATTAAAAATAGAATTTTTATTTTTGATGCTAAATGTATTCAAGGTGCATAAAACGTCGAGATTTGATGCAAACACGAAAAAAATTTGACGAAGATTCACTTTTTTGGATTTTGCACATTTTTGCCTTTCTCATATAGAAAGGTTATTCAATCACTCTGAAAAACGTCAACCTAATCCCGGCGTTTTTTTCGACTCGCCCAAGGTTTCTGGATTTTAACAGGGGCGTAGTTGATGGTTTACGGAGAGGGGTTACACCCCCCCCTCTACTGTTCACTCCCCTCCTTTAAAAATCTCCTTAAATCACCCCTCAGACCACCACCTTATACCCCTCCCTTTCAACCCCATCATCTTTAAACCACCACTATATTACAAAGCATACCAATTTAAGCTGGGGAGTCGTTCGTTCATGGGACTTTCGCCCTCCTCACATACCCATCCCCGCATGACAAAATGAGTTAGCAAGCAGATAACATTGATCTAATGCTGATTATGTTAATGGAGTATGATATTTTTTTGTTTCAAGTGTTTCACCGTCGACACGTAGCTCATCAAGTTCGTGGCTGGCATGCCTTTGTGTATAAGTGCAAAGTGTACTAAGAATGTAATGGACATTTCCACAAGTATGTTGAACATAAAAAGCCTCCGTGCCATAGTTTAGAGAAATGAGAAAGGCACAATTGCACCGCTAGGTGGATTAAAACAGGTTTTTCTACAGAAAGTTATTTTCTATCAGGAACGGTTTTCGTGTTATTGTCATTTTAATACGTCTGTCACGTTACACAATTTTCGCAGTGAGTTTGGAGGTTGCCCGACTAAATTGAAAAAATCTGTTCCGTTGGCCATCAAATTTTCATGAACACAGTTTTAAGTTGAAGCTTGCAAAACAAGGAAGAGTTTGAAATATAGTTTTCCTGAAGAAAAACTTTGCTTTTGATTTTATGGAGTATTCTCAATGATTTGTCACGTTACAACCAGAATCTGTCACGTTACAGTTCTATATTTTTATTACAGCAAGCATATCGAGACAGTCATGCACAAATCATCCTTGATCTGGGAACTGCGCATTAACGGAAAATTTCATGTTTATTTAGAAAATCATATTGGTTTTGTTGAACAAACATGAATAACTTATGAAAAGGTCGCAATTTCAAGAAGTAATATATTATGTCAAAAAAAAATCTAAAATATCTTAAAAACATCTGCATTTTGAAGCACAATTTTTCATGAGAATTTTGAATTGAAAAACCATTGTGAAATAATTTCTATAACTAAATTATTTAAAGAAAAAAATTAAATTAAAATAAAAAAATCAAAATTCAAAAATTAAAATAATTTTGAAATATGTTAAAACCTTTTATTATTATTTTCTCTACAACGCAATTAAAATTTAAACATTTTTTATTTGCAATTAAATTTTAGACGTGTTATGTTTTTGCGTTTGGTATCTGTCGATATGCACAGGTAGAGCAGGTGAATAAAACGACTTACAGGTGCGAATTCAAATCGTCGTCGAGGAACGGTTGCAGGTAAGTATAATATCTTTTACTTTACAGGTACGCGCCGGGTTCGGTGAATCGACGAGCGGCACAGTAACACAGGTAAGTAAATTCCTCTTTTTTTTTACACTCACTGACACTATTTTATTTGTCTAAATTTATTCACCTTAAATTATTTATTTATTCACTAACTTACACTATTCAATTTAGCTTTAAAGTATCGATTTAAACTCGCGCACTCGCAAATGAACTGCTCACTTATTAGATTGTTGATCGGTTTGACGTTTTGATTTCAGCTGACGACTAAGAGGCGCGACCACGGACGGCGCCCCCTTTTATATGTTTTAACCGGGAGCTGGTTGCAGAAGATAGCTACCACGGTTTGGGCATCGATAAAACGATCGATGAACGATGGAGCCATTGGTCGTTTGCATGCGCCGCTGAGATATAGGTGGCGCGCTGTTACCATTTTTCGTTTTGCACGAACATACTGCCCCCGTCAGAAGTTCGTTCCTTTCTGACATGCCAATAACGTCGTCGATGATCCCAGGAGATATCTCGATGAGTATGCCGTGTATGTTGTGTTGTTGTTTCGTCACTCGAGCGATGTTGTGTGTTGATGACAGCAGCAACATAAAATTAACCACAAAAAGAAGACCCGGTAGAGGGTTTTAAATAAACTAAATTAGTTGGACATTTTTGGATGTTTTTGTTTTCAGGTGCGGCTGGCAGGAACAAGTAAGTAAAGTCGATGACGATGAAGGAAGCGATAATGTGTACATTGACGATGTGTTAATCGGCAGGTAAGTGATGAAATTTGTAGTGCGAGAATGTTTACTCTGTCGATAGGTGGTTTATCTGCTGCAGATGAAATCGGCGGCAGGTTGCCTGATGATCTCGATGACAATTACCGTCCGTCCACAGGAACATGAAATCCAAAAGAGAAGACCCGGTAGAGGGTTTCAGAAAAACTAAAATTGTTGGACAGGTTCTTACCTTGCCCAAACAGTATGAGGGCCTTGTATTTATGGATTGCAGATGCTGTAATGCGATGATTATGTTTGCATCGAACAGGTAGGTGATTAATTTTTCTGGTACTTGTCCGATGGTTGGATGATGACCGTCCGTCAGCAGCATGAAATAGAAAAACAGAAGACCCGGTAGAGGGTTTTTGGAAAATGAAGGTGTTGGACAGGTGCTTACCTTGTCCCAACAATATGCGGGCCCTAATTATTTTAGATTTCAGGTACTGCTGGCTGGAACAGGTGAGTACTGACGAACCGATGCTGATGAGGGAGTGTAATGCTATGATGCTGATGTTTACATCGAAGAGGTAGGTGTTGAAAATCATGCTGTGGTGGGTGGTGATTGGTTTTCTGCTGCTGTTGAGATTGGCAGCAGACAAATTTTGGATACCGGTCGAGTATATCGGCCGTTGGATGTTTGAAGAGTGACGACACGCGTTGTTCCGTCGTCACCGGGGTGAAGCTCGATGATTCTTCCAGTCGGCCAGCTCATCGGCGGGGAATTTTCGTCTTTGATGACTGCCAACTGGTCCTTTTTTATGTGCACAGGAGGGTCGCACCATTTCGTACGAGATTGTAGCGTGGACAGGTATTCCAAATGCCATCGTTTCCACAACTGCTGATACAGTTTTTGTGTCTGCTGCCACTGGCGAAGTCGGTTGAAGGGAATCTCGGTGACATCGATGTCCGGGACAGCCTTCAAAGCGGCTCCAGTGAGGAAATGGCCTGGGGTTAGCGCTTCTAAGTCGGTCGATTCGTCAGACAGTGGCACGAGAGGACGAGAGTTGAGACAGCATTCGATTTGCGCTAGCAGGGTTTCCATCGAGTCGTAGGGTAGAGTGTGCGTTCCAAGTACTCGAACGAAATGCTTTTGAGCGGATGCTATTGCGGCCTCCCATAGGCCACAAAAATGTGATGCTCGTGGGGGGTTGAAATGCCAACGGATTCCATTGTCGGCGCAGTCGCGGGCGATTGTTTGCTGGTGAACCTTGCTTCGCAATATTTGACGCAGTTCGTTGGCTGCTCCTACGAAGTTGCGTCCGTTGTCGCTGTAGATTTCGGCGCACAATCCGCGACGAGAGACGAATCTGCGAAGCGCTTCAATAAATTTGGCAGTGCTCAGGTCACCCACCAATTCAAGGTGCACAGCTTTCGTTGCGAAGCACACGAAAACTGCAACGTAGGCCTTAATAGGTGCAGCCCTTCGATGGGGTGGTTTTAAAGAAATCGGTCCCCAATAGTCGACACCAGTCGATGAGAATGGTCGGGCTGCGGTGATTCGCGCTGCGGGTAGTTCAGCCATGAATTGCTCAAGCAGTTTGGGACGCGCTCGAAAGCAAATCACACACTTGTGAACTGTTCGTTTGGCCAAACTTCTGCACCCTGTTATCCAGTATCGTAAGCGAAGAAGGTTAAGCAGAAGTTGGGGTGCTGCGTGTAAATTCTTTTCGTGATAGTGGCGAACGAGTAGGACGGAGAAGTGATGAGAAGCCGGAAGAAGAATCTGATGTTTGCTGTCGTACTGCTGATTGGCCTTCCCCAATCTACCGCCAATGCGAATCAGCTGATCTGCGCCGATAAAGGGATGAAACCAACGGATGCGAGATTTTGCGGATACAGTTTGTGTTTATTGGAGGGCCTTGTACTCGTTGCTGAAGCTTTGCTGTTGGATGAGTCTGATGATCGTCGCTTCTGCTTCCTTCTGCTCGTCGACTGTGAGATGTGCTGATTCCGCTCGTGCTGTAGAAGTTTTCCGACAGTTCTGAAGAAATCGTCGACAGTAAGCGGCTACTCGGACCATATGCTGGAAGTTGGAGAATGTTTCAACGAACTGGTCTACGAATGAGGGTTCAACGGCGGCGGAAGTTACTGCTGCTGGTACTTTTCGTGCTTCCATGAGGACTTCGGGAGGCTGATTAGCGTTCGGTTGTTGAATTGGCCAGTCGCGTAGGTCGCTCTGCTGCCATTGAGATCCTTGCCACCAAAGATCGTTTTGTAGAAGGGTTTCTGCGGGTATTCCTCTGGAAATGTGGTCTGCTGGGTTTTGCTGGCCTGCTACGTGGTTCCAAGAGCAGTTTTTCGTGGCGGTCTGAATCTTGAAGACTCGATTGGCCACGAACGTTGTCCAGGTCGACGGAGAAGAATTTTGCCAACTCAGCACGATGGTAGAATTGACCCAAAAGAACGTGTGTATTTGGAGCGATGACGTCACCTTCTCGTAGAGTTCAGCAGACAGGAGGGCACCGCAGAGCTCGAGTCGGGGAATGCTTTGTTTTTTCAGGGGTGCGACCTTCGATTTCGCAGTAAGCAGACAAACTTTGACTGCACTAGAGGCATCTGTCGAGCGGACGTAGACACACGAGCCGTATGCGTGTTCCGAGGCGTCGGAGAAGAAATGCAGCTGGACTGATACGGGATTGGAGAGAAGAATGCAACGGTCGATGCGCAAATCGTTCAGCCGATGGAGTTGCGATTGGTACTCTTGCCAGCGTTCTTTGATTGCGGTCGGTAGTTCGTTGTCCCAGCTCCAAATCTTGCCGTCGTCGTCCTTCAAGGTCCAGAGAGTCTGCATGAACATTTTGGCGGTAGTTACGACGGGTCCGATAAGTCCAAGCGGATCAAACAAACGTGCGATATATGACAGTGCGATGCGTTTCGTAAGCGGTGCATCTGTTGTTGACGGAGGAAGCTGAATTTTGTAGCGGAGCTGGTCGGTGGACGGTTCCCAGTGCAGTCCAAGCGTTTTTATACATGGATCTCGGTCTAAGTCGACTGACCCTTGTACAGCACGATTTTCTGCTGGGATATCCTGTAGTACTGCTTGTTCGTTGGAAACCCATTTGCGGAGTTCGAATCCACCCTTGAGCAACAATGCGTCGAGCTGCTTGCGTAAAGCGATTGTTTCTGCTACGTTGCGTCCACCGGAAAACAGATCGTCGACGTAGAAATCCTTGCGTAGAACTTCAGCTGCTTCAGGGTACTCGTCGCGTTCGTCGTCGGCTAGTTGCTGGAGAACTCTCGTTGCAAGGTATGGTGCGCTGGCTGTGCCGTATGTTACGGTCTTTAGTTCAAAGGTTTCCATTGAAGTGTCGGGGGAAACTCGCCAGACAATTCGCTGCAGTGGAGTGTCCTGCTCGTCTACCAGGACTTGGCGGTACATCTGCTTGATGTGGCGATCAGCATGACTGGGTGTGTTCGGGCTCGCATGATAATCGATCGCAGGTTCTTGCACGGTTGGTCCAACTAGAAGCGCGTCGTTCAGCGATGGTCCGTTAGGGGTTTTACACGACGCGTCAAAAACTACCCTCAGTTTGGTCGTCGTGCTATCTTCGCGCACTACAGCATGATGCGGAAGATGGTAGCATGAAGTGGGAGGATTCTCGTAGTCCGTTACGGGCTGCATGTGCCCTAGCGCGTGGTATTCCTCGACGAAGACTCGGTATTGATGATGTAGGTCGGGATTACGGACTAGACGACCTTCTAGCTGGTGAAAACGTCGTAGAGCGGTGCGACGGTTGTCGACGAGGCTAGACAACACATCTTGCTTCAGTGGCAGTCGAACTATGTATCGCCCTTCGGTGTTGCGGGTTACCGTGCGACGGAAGTGTTCCTCGCAGGCGGCTTCTTCGACGGAATAGCACGGAGAGGCGTTGTCTTCCTCGATGGACCAAAACCTTTCCATTAGACGGTGCACGTCGTTGACGGTGGCGACATGTGCGACGATTGGAGCAATCGGTTGACCATGAGAAGACCTTCCCGACACTACCCAGCCAAGAACGGAGTTCACGAGTACCGGAAGGTTATCGCCAAGCGGAATTCGACCAGAGACCTTGAACAAGTCGAAGAAAATTTCTGCTCCCAAGATGAGATCGATTGAGTTGGTGCTGCAGAATGACGGATCAGCTAGCTGTATACTCGGCGGAATCTCCCAGGCCGAATTATCAACAGAAGTCGACGGCAGATCGATGGTGATTTTGGGAAGAACTAGAAATTCCAAGCTAGTCGAATACCTTCCTGTGCGAGAGCGAATTGTGGTTGACAATTTGTGCCTAGCATGCGTCGACGATTGACCGATGCCAGCTATCGGAAGATGGACCTTCTTCCGTTGCGCTTTGATTCGCTGGGAGAATGATTCGGTAACGAAACAGCATTCGCTACCGGAATCTAGCAACGCACGTGCTGTGTGCTCGCTTCCACTGTCGTCGACAACGATGACTACAGCAGTAACAAGTAGAATTGCCTTCCGTCCTTGACTAACGGAAGCGAAACTGGCAGGCTCGATGGTGGCCGACACAGATGCAGTGGGTGGATTGCTGGTAGATGCAGCAGGCGTAGACCTTTCATCTGTGTAGTTGGTTGTCTTCTGACCTGAGCTGGTTGGTTGTTGACTGGAACAAAGCTGAGTATGATGCTTGCCCCGACACTTGCGGCAGGTACTCGTTGACGAACAGTCCTTCGCTTGATGACCCTTCCGCAAGCAGTTCAGACAGAGATGATTGCGACGAACTTCCTTCTCCTTATCCTCCGAACTCATCTTGGAAAACGTCGAGCATTAGTAGAGTGGATGATGGTTGTTGCAGACGATGCACTTCCTTGCGTTGGACTGTGCTGCATTGTTACTTGCGACTGGTCGTTGAGAAGACTTTTTCGCTTGGCAGGAAAAAGGGACATCTACCGTATTGCCCTGGATGTTCTGCAGAACGGTGACCCTACGTTGGATGAATGAGGTCAAGTCCTTGAACGAGATGGCATCCTTCGTCCATGAAAATTCCTCCCAGTCCCTTCTCGTCGTCGGATCGAGGCGAATACTCAGCATCAGAATCAGCAGAATGTCTCAGCATTGGACCATCTCCCCCAACTGCTGAAGAACCTTGACGTTGGCCTCGAATTTCTCCACCAGTGAATGCAACTCAGAAGCAGACTCTTTTTTCAGCAAAGGGAACTCGAACAACGCATCGACATATGACTGCTTTAACCGCGCAGGGTTTTGAAAATGTTCGATCAGCAAATTCCAAGCCACCACGTAATTGTTTGCGCTGAGTGGAATGGTTTGAATTAGCTTCAAAGCGTCACCCGACAATGACGAACGCAAATAGTAAAACTTCTGTATGTTTGAAAGTTCTACCGAAGAATGGACCAGCGAAACGAATAAATCGTGGAAATTTAACCAGCTATCCAAATTTCCACTAAAGACCGGAAGTTTTACGTCAGGCAAGCGCACCTGCGATGACGACGAAGGGCCACGACTAGTTGAAGGAGAACTAGAGACTCTCGGAACTAAATTTTATTTTTCGCCAGCAACATTCCCTTGGACCGGTAGTAGGCCGACTCGAGCTTGGTCCGTAGCTTTAGTTGCTCGTCCAAGTTAGCTTCGTCGAGGGACTCCAGCTCCATCTGGACTATGTTGAGGTCCTCCCAGAGCTTGATGATGCTCTCTAACCGTACTGGTACTTGGATGGCATCCCTTTCATCGTCGAACTCATCGACGAATCTCGTAATGGCGTTGAATGACGTCATCAAGCTCCGTTGTCTCAGCTTGAGACTCTTGATGCGACGCTCGGTGGACATCGTAATGGCGGAATGGATCTACAAAGCAAAGACCGCGTAGCACAAACGAGAAGCGTGAAGGTTTTGGAACCCTAATTACCTGTGAAAGGCAATGCGTATGCCTTGTATTTTTTTTTAATTAGCAGCGTCCTGCTTCTCTGTCGGGTATATAAATCCAGTGGCAATTAGCGTAAGCGTTCCACCAGCAGAAATGAGCGAACGGAATCGTCCTATGTTAGTGTCGATAGCAGCAATCTATTTCCTCTACCGTGTCGTGTGGGTGAATTGAAACCAGGCCGGAACGGGCGGTCCGCCAGCCAGCAAACTTGGTGGACCAGTGGGTAACGGGACTGCGTCGCAATCAGCAGCAACAAGCACTCACAGAAGGTAATGAACGGATTCTGAAATCAGAAGACCGCGCAGCTCAAAAGGGAAAATTAGCGGGTAATGGAACCCTAATTACCTTGACAAGGCAATGGAAATGCCTTGTAATTATGATATTTCCTCCAGCAGTTGCAGCAGCGGTCGAAATTGTATCCAACAATTGTTTAGAAGCAGCGTCTTCTTTCCGAACAAAGGCTGCTATTCTGAAGGACTGGTCGCGATGGCGTTCCCGACAAGCGTCAGGGATGGCGGACGTAGTGGCGTCAGGCGAGCGGCGCGATGGCGGACAAACGGAGTTCGACGCTTATCCGGCTCGAAGGACCAATGTCGATATGCACAGGTAGAGCAGGTGAATAAAACGACTTACAGGTGCGAATTCAAATCAGCGTTGAGGAACGGTTGCAGGTAAGTATAATATCTTTCACTTTACAGGTACGCGCCGGGTTCGGTGAATCGACGAGCGGCACAGTAACACAGGTAAGTAAATTCCTCTTTTTTTTACACTCACTGACACTATTTTATTTGTCTAAATTTATTCACCTTAAATTATTTATTTATTCACTAACTTACACTATTCAATTTAGCATTAAAGTATCGATTTAAACTCGCGCACTCGCAAATGAACTGCTCACTTATTAGATTGTTGATCGGTTTGACGTTTTGATTTCAGCTGACGACTAAGAGGCGCGACCACGGACGGCGCCCCCTTTTATATGTTTTAACCGGGAGCTGGTTGCAGAAGATAGCTACCACGGTTTGGGCATCGATAAAACGATCGATGAACGATGGAGCCATTGGTCGTTTGCATGCGCCGCTGAGATATAGGTGGCACGCTGTTACCATTTTTCGTTTTGCACGAACAGTATCTGTGAGTTATTTATTAAAAGAGCGTATTTTCACTACTAGATATTTTTGTTGAAGAAAAAATCAAAATATTTCGGAAAAATTTTCTTAAGAGCATTTGCTTCGAAATTATATTTAGTATTAGTATTGTATAAGAAAATTATATTTATGACTGGCAAATACTAAGAAATTTATTCGTGCGATAGTTTATGTTAAAAGGGAATCCTAAATTAATTGGTGTAAACATAAGGGTTTATATGTTGCAGATAAAGAAAATTAATAAATTTTCTGCTTTTCCTACACAATATTACAAAAGCTTCTTAAACAGCTTTCCCTAAAAAGATTGTGAAAATTATAAAATATTTGAAAATTTTTAATAGAAGTGACGGGAGGTTATCGTAAAGTTTGTTAAAAAAATTCGGTAAAGCCAATTTTTCTTAAGAGCATTTTGCTTCGAAATTATATTTAGTATTAGTATTGTATAAGAAAATTATATTTATGACTGGCAAATACTAAGAAATTTAGAAGCATACTTGAAGTTGAAAATGCTTCCTTACTAATTCCTAATAATGTAATTACAGTTCCTTCAGTTTTTAGGTTTTCGTTAACAAAAAAATCTTTGTTTTTTTTGTATTTGTATTTTTTAACATTTTTTTGTTTTCTTATTGGAAAATTTCACCAAAAAATATTCACAAGGAAGAATTGATTCCCTAAAACTCGCTATCACATAGTTTTGCTGCATCAATGGAGATTTTCGAACAATATGTTTTGAAAGTAGTGCATTCTGATACGCCCTTTTTTAATATTACTCTTGCATAAAAATTGTTTGCTTAATAATGCAAAATATTTAGTCTCCCATAAAGATGAAACGTAAAAGGTTTCATCAGAATCGAAGATGGTCACCATTTTTGACGTAATTGAATCCAACTTGATAGAATAGTTTCACAGCAGAAAACATCTGTCACGTTACATAAGATCAACTGTGTTTTCTTAAAAATGAATGAAACTTTAAGGTTTTCACAATACAATTTCAAAAAGTGGACTCAAAGTATTAATAAAAACTATAGGTTAGACACTGCATCCATGCTTTTAGTGTGGTCCACAAAACTTTTTCGAATTTTTGATCTGTCAACCAAACCAATTGTTTAATAGGTAATGTATTTGAACTGTAATATTGAATTCAAGACTTGCATCGTGCAGAATTTAAAATTTCCTTTGCTAGATTTAATGACAATAATTTTCAAAACTGACTGTCATCGAGAGGCTTCAGTTAAACTGAGTGAACAAAAGAGCGAAAAGACAGAACATTCTTTTCGCAAAGGCACTCACGTAGCAAGATGGGAGAAAGGTGGGAACATTTGACACTTTTGAGTCTATTAGTTTAATACTTGCCAAATTAAGCATAGCGGCCGGGGCCCTTGAAGTGAACGAACGAGCATCCTGATTCTTTGGCGCACGATGAAAAGTGAGAAAAATCCGAGCTTCACCTCGGATCTGCCTATTAGAACACTTTTTACTTCGAAAAAACCGATTACATTAACTATGACCGAACCGAAAGAAAACTTATGGCAACAGAAAGGCCCACTACGTCATTTGTTTGTGCTTTTCTTCTTCATATCCTCTTGTTTTTTCGGCTTCATCAAAGAAAAATGACAACCGCACTCACAAACAGAAAAAATGTGCACACCTGTAACCGTCTTGCTCACGTAGTATGACTGACGCTATTAGGGTTTTCGATTGATGGCATTGATTGACACCGCGCCGGTGTTTTGCACTGGCATGGTGCCAATGGAACACTGCAATGCGAATCGAGTGCAGGCTTGAATGTGTGCGTGTAGTTATCCGAGCTGTCATTTAACAGCTGTTGTTTGTTAACCAAATAAAATGTTAAATTAAAAAACGCTTTTAATCCACCTAACAGTGTGATGAGACATTTCTTATAACTCTTATCACTCTCTTCGGATATTACATCGTTTGAGAACATTTAGAACTTGATGCTTCGCGATGTTTTTGATAACACATACTACATGGGATAGTGGCAGGACTCGGAGAATCGCTCAAATCATCATAGGACAACATCAGCGCTAGAAATCTCAAACCAAATCAATGGGAAAGCGAAAAAATGGTCCATAAAATAGACATACCAACGAATTATTGTTAATGCTCTGTTAATAAAATATCTAAATTGTGGTGGGAAAACTGAATTTTCCTGAAGGGGTTATATATTGTACTGAGCCAAAAAAATCGATTTTTTTTTGAATCGATTTGAAGTTTATACTTTACTCAAATTTCCAACGCGACTGAGAACTAAGAAATCAACGCTTTTTCTTAAAAGGGCGATACTAGCAGTGATACCATTCAAAGAAAATCAACAGTGAATATTTCCAGACTTGGTTTTATTTCCTATTTAAGAACTATTGTGTTTTTACATCCTAGATTGCATGATTCAGTGATCGAAACCTAAAACTTCCTAAAGTATTTGAAATTATTAAATTAAAATTTGTTTTTGCTATTGAAATTGACAAAATGATAGTATCGCCCCTTTGGCAATTGTTTACTTTTTCGGTCCCACCTATCAGCATTGAAGTATCGTCCCTAAGTTTTTTTACAATAACTACCGTTCTACACCACCGATTTCGTCCGTGTTTTTTCAATAGCGATCATTGTTACTATTTACAGCTGGTATCAGCTTGATAATCCTAAAAAAATTACGAAAATAACAGTTTCGCCTCTAAATTGCTAGCAAAAAAGTATCACCCTGTTTGTTTGCATGGAGCGTGGAGGGCGAAACTTTAAATAAACAAACAAAAATACAGTTTCGCCCGTTGTATTTTTTGCTGTAGTTTAAGAAAGCAATATCGCAGAATCAAAATTTTTAGGTTAATTTGTTGCGTTTCAAAGCCCTCATTCGCATGTATGAAAAAAGCCTTATGATTACATTTGTAAGTATCGCCTTTTTCACAAAAAAGCATGGAAATAAAATCGCAGCTCCTGATATCACGCTATCTCTGAAGTGCATGCGTGCATAGTTCCAAATTTTACTTCGACATCGACTTTTTCTAAAGGTGACTTCCCAGTAGTATCCTTGATTTGAATTATTATCGCTAATCCTAATGCCAAAGAACAAATAAAAACCTCTCGAAAACGAACCGTTTGGGAAAATCATCATCATTACTGGAATTTTCATTTTCACGAAACTTTTCGATAACCTTCCGTCACTTGCGTTAATGCACTGGGTGCACAGTGCTCTGAAAATCTAGCGAAATCGTCTTAGAGCGCCAGCGGGTCTAACTCAGAGCTATCTGCGCGGCGAGTTAAATTTGTAAAGAATACTAAAAATTAATTTCTATTCCATAATTTTCAGTTCAGCAATTCGAGAGATCGTGATCACCGCAAGCCATGAAAAATAGACTACGTTGTGAAGCGATGGTCACTATTTATTAAAAAATCACGGTTTAATAAAAAATAAAACTATTAACAAATTTCAAAAAGTTTATAATTTTCACAAACTTATTAGGAAAAATTGTTTAATAAACTTTCGTAATGTTGTGTAGGAAAAAAGATGAAAATTTCAGTATTTTCTCTATCTGCAACATATAAACCCTTAAGTATACCAATTAATTGGTATACGAATTGGTATAGGTTCGCCAAATTTTGGAAGAAGTCTATAAAATAACCCCTTGAAAGCTACTTAAAAATTGTTGTAGTTCGATGCAATAAAAAAAAATCCCCAAAAATGAAATGTACCTATTAATGTGAAACACAGTGAATAATACATACAATAAAGACCCCTTTTTATCAGTCTCATGGTGTATTTTAGGCTGACAAAATGGGGACATTGACTAAAGCGGGCAATTTTTTTTTTTTTATAATAAACTGAAGCTGTTAAAATATTCTTCTCGTCCCTTGATATAGTCTGATAACTATTTCTGATTATGAGGAATTTTTCATTTTTGCATATTTCCATCTTCATGATAAGGAAAACATGCTCAAGAAAGGATTTATTCGAATTCAGTCTTGTTCGTCTGCTAGAGCCCATCAAACATATGTTCATATTTGGCTGATAAAATCGGGGTTTCAATGTATTATAATAGATATTCAGCATTCGAAAAAGTTTCTTGTGAACGAGTGTAGAACGACTTTGTTTGAACTTACTTGAAGTCAGCGGCGAAGCCAGAAATTCGGTCTGGTGGGGGTTTGGTGAAAATCGATCATACTGTCCAAACGGCATTCCGAAACCGTAATTTTTGAAGTTTTAAAATTATGCAGAATTATTTTTTCAGAAAATAGTAACAGAGTTCGTGTCTAGCGAATTTGTTGAGACTTTATTGTAGTCATGAATATTAGCCTGAGAAAATTCACCATAAATACTTCTTGGACGATATACCGTCAAAATTATTTTATCAAATGATGCGCTGTTTAACGGTTGTAAAACTCATCGAAGATACCAAACCTCCGAAATTGGCGGTTTCAAAATGATGCTATCTTGACCTTAAATTACTGTTTTTAAACATTTGACCTATACATATAATTGGTCATACAACAAAAATCAAATGCTCATCAAAATCGATCAGAACCTGCTAGAATCGAATGGAAATCGCCATTTTTCATAAATTTCTCTATACATTCGGAAAGTGTTATCCTCGTTATTAATCATATTACGTTTTCGTCTCAACTCGACGCATTCCCAAAAAAAACCTGTCTTAATCCACCTAGTCCATGACTGGTTATGTTCAATAAAATGGTGGAAATAAATATTACATGTTCAGTACGATTTGTACATACATACAACGGATTGGCAGCCATGATCTTGAGATACTATGTGATACTGAAACATCGCTTGAAACCAGCGGCGGATCATGGAGAAAGATCCAGGAGGTCCAGGTCCTGCCGAAAATTTTCAACTTGTTAAGAAATTTTAAACTAGTTTTAATTTTAAAGTAGCAACCCCTCACTGCATACTCCCTCCGGGCCAGTATGATTGTCGATTTTTAGAGTGTTTGCATAACCAAAAAGGCAAAAATGTACCAAAGTCCAAAAAATTCATTTTTTGTCAAACATCTCAATGTTTCATGCATTTTAAAGCCATTTGGCATCAAAAATACAAATTTGATTTAGAAATTTTTCATTTCAGTTTATATGGGAATTTGCTGTGTGATTGCACTCTTCAACTCGTAACTCCGGAACCGGAAATCCAATCAAAAAAAAAATTCAATTGCAGCCGATGAGAAGGTTGTACCTTTTATTTGAGACTAACTTTGTGCAAATCGGTCCAGCCATCTCTGAGAAACAGAGGTCACATTTTTTTCCACATACACACATACACACACAGACATTTTCCGATCTCGACGAACTCAGTCGATTGGCATATGACACTCGGCTCTCCGGGTCGGGATTAGATTGACGAATTTTAGAGTGAATGAGAAAGGCAAAAACATTTTTAGCAGATGTTGAAAGTTATGCCTTTTTTTGGTGAGCAGTTCTATATTTTATAGACATTAAATCAATTTTAACTTCGCTTCCTATTAAATAAAGACCCTTATTACAGTACATCTATACAAAAGCGAGCTCAATTTGAAAAGAAATCTGAGGATTATGATTGATTACAGAACTCTGGAATTTTCTATTGGAATGCTTTCAGGCATGAATTTGATATTGATGCTATTAGACAACTGTGAAATCAAGACCAATAGATCAGTTACATATCAGGACCCTATTCCGACAATTTATCAAAAGTCCTCATGATGTTTACAACAACAGGTTATCAATCATTCGTTATCGAGCACTCAGTCGAGATAGAAGTCTTTTGTCATCGGTCCGTACACTCTATAGCGACAAATAGTGTTAATCCGCGTTCAAGGTTATTTACACACTCTGCGCCTAGCTGAGGTTTCAGTATTTTTTCCCTTCTTTTGTGTTTCTGTTTCTGAGTACCGTTAGCCGGTCAGTGAAGTGAAACAGTGTTCTTCTAGTAAGCCGTCTGGATACCGTTACATACACAAGCTAAGTATTAGTTTTCGTTTCCCCTTCTTGGTTGTCTTAATAACGTGCACTGGGCAATAGGCCCGTGCAAAAATGACTTCCCCTGACGGCGGTTCATCTCAAGGTGAGATGGACGTCGAAATAAAATCGGCTCCCCGGCTCAAGGTATATCCGAGCTCGGCCACCGGGCCATTTGTGATCTTCTTTCGGACCAAAGAAAAAAAGTGTTTGAATCTGCTGCAGATTTCTCGAGTTCTGACGGATCGGTATTCGGCCGTGACAGAAATATCGAAAATTCGGCCTGATAAGCTTCGGGTGGTGGTTAACAGTTCAACTCAGGCAAACGATATTGCTGGATACGAGCCCTTTACGAGGGAGTACAGGGTGTATATTCCAGCTAGCAGGGTTGAAGTCAGTGGGGTCGTTTCCGATTCGAGTCTGAATTGCGAGGACCTGCTAAAATATGGGACTGGCTGTTTCAAAGACCCCATGCTTAAGCCAGTGAAGATACTGGAATGCAAACGTTTGCATTCAGCATCAGTCGCAGCTGACGGGAAGAAAACATACGTCAACTCAGACTCTTATCGGGTGACCTTCGCCGGCTCTGCCCTGCCTAATTACCTCCTTTTTGACAAGGTTCGTCTACCTGTTCGCCTCTTTGTGCCGCGGGTCATGAACTGTACTAATTGCAAACAATTGGGACACACAGCCTCCCATTGTAGCAATAAAGCCCGCTGTGGGAAATGCGGTGGGAATCATGCGGATGATTCCTGTGGTAGAGATGTCGAAAAGTGCCTCTACTGTGGGGGAAACCCACATGATCTCCCTTCATGTCCCGCGTACAAACAGCGCGAGGAAAATCTTAAGCGTTCCCTTCAGGGACGCTCTAAGCGATCTTTTGCAGAAATGCTTAAGATAGCTACGCCACCTGTCTCTACGAACATCTTTACCAACCTGTCTACTGACGAAGGCGACTGTGATGAACCCCAGGAGGGAACATCTTCTGCTGTGCCTAGAAGTAGTAGAAAAAGGAAGAACATTTCCTCTTCCAAGCTTCGTCGTAAAGGCCAGAAGGTGTCTCTTCATGGTCCCCCTAAAATAACTACTCAAGGAAGTACTGGTGCAAAACCGAAGCAAGTCGCTCCCGGTCTCAGTAACCTGAGCTCAGAAAAGGAGTTCCCAGCACTTCCAGGAACATCAAAAACCCCAAGTGTTCCCATATCTCAGCCAGAGAAAGAAAACAGTGCTGGCTTAATAAATTTCTCTGACATTGTGGACCGTATTCTTATAGCGTTAAACATTTCTGACCCCCTTAAAAGTATCTTGATAAGCTTTCTCCCCGCAGTAAAAACATTCTTGATGCAGTTCACTGCGAAATGGCCCCTCCTTTCAGCGATTGTATCCTTCGATGGCTAATTCATCGAACGAGGTCAAGGATTTAATCACTGTTCTACAGTGGAATTGCAGAAGCATTATCCCGAAAATCGATTCGTTTAAAATCTTACTAAATAATTTGAAATGCGATGCATTTGCCCTATGCGAGACATGGCTCACTTCAGAAATAACCCTACACTTCCACGATTTTAATATTATTCGCTTGGATCGAGAAGACTCTTACGGAGGAGTACTTTTGGGGATCAAAAAGTGCTATTCTTTCAATCGGATCGACCTCCCCTCGACACCAGGCATTGAAGTTGTCGCTTGCCAAACCAGAATTAAAGGCAAAGAACTTTGCATTGCTTCCACCTACATCCCCCCTAAAGCCTCAGTTAGCCACCGACGGCTTTGCGATATTGCGGAACTCCTCCCCGCACCGAGGCTAGTTTTAGGTGACTTTAACTCCCACGGCACGGCATGGGGTTGCCTTCATGACGATAATCGATCTACCCTACTCCATGAGCTTTGCGACAACTTCAATATGACTATTTTGAATACGGGTGAAATGACACGGATTCCTGTCCCTCCAGCGCGACCGAGCGCCTTAGATCTGTCCCTCTGCTCGACATCGCTGCGGTTAGATTGCATGTGGAAGGTAGTCTCTGATCCCCACGGCAGCGACCATCTGCCAATCGTAATTAATATTGCTAACGGTTCAGGGCCACCGAATACAATCAATGTTTCGTATGACCTCACACGAAATATTGATTGGAAGAGCTACGCGTCCGCGATATCCGAAAAAGTAGAATCGACACAAGAGCTTCCTCCGGAGGAAGAGTACGGGTTCCTGGCTGGCTTGATTCTCGATACCGCGATTCAAGCTCAGACTAAACGCGTACCAGACGCGAATTCACGCGGGCGTCCTCCCAATCCATGGTGGGACAAAGAGTGCTCAGACGTGTACGCGGAGAAGGCCGCTGCGTATAAGACCTTCCGGGACGACGGGCTGCCAGCTAGCTACCGACAATACGCGATGGCGGAAACGCGCATGAAGAGTTTGATAAAAGCCAAAAAACGTAACTACTGGCGCCGGTTCGTCGACGGACTAACGAAAGAAACAGCGATGAGCACTCTTTGGAGTACGGCCCGGCGCTTACGAAACCGAAACAGTACCAATGAGAGTGTGGAATATTCAAACCGTTGGATATTCGATTTTGCCAAGAAGGTTTGTCCGGATTCCGCCCCGGCACAGAAGATCTACCGCGCCGCGTCCCCTCACAATAACGCGAACGAAACACCGTTTTCGATGGTGGAGTTCTCACTTGCTCTCTTATCATGTAACAATAAAGCCCCAGGGCCAGACAGAATCAAATTTAACTTGTTAAAGAATCTGCCAGACTCTGCCAAGAGACGCTTGTTGAATTTATTTAATAAGTTTCTTGAGGGTAATATTGTCCCTCATGACTGGAGGCAAGTGAAGGTCATCGCCATTCAAAAACCAGGAAAACCAGCCTCCGACCACAACTCGTATCGACCGATTGCGATGCTGTCCTGTATCCGAAAGTTGTTCGAGAAAATGATCTTGTTTCGCCTCGATAATTGGGTTGAAGCAAATGGCTTACTGTCAGATACACAATTTGGTTTCCGCAAAGGCAAAGGGACGAACGATTGTCTTGCGTTGCTCTCAACAGAAATTCAAATGGCTTATGCTAGCAAAGAGCAGATGGCATCAGTTTTCCTAGATATAAAGGGGGCTTTTGATTCAGTTTCTATCAAAATTCTTTCTGAGAAGCTGCACCAGCATGGTCTTTCACCGACTCTAAACAACTTTTTGCTAAACTTGCTGTCTGAAAAACATATGCATTTTTCGCATGGTGATTTATCGACATCACGAATTAGCTACATGGGTCTTCCCCAGGGCTCATGTCTAAGCCCCCTTCTCTATAACTTTTACGTGAATGACATTGACGAATGTCTTGTCAATTCCTGCACGCTAAGGCAGCTTGCAGATGACGGTGTGGTCTCTATTACAGGTCCCAAAGCCGTCGATCTGCAAGGACCATTGCAAGATACCTTGGACAATTTGTCTGCTTGGGCCCTCCAGCTAGGTATCGAGTTCTCCACGGAGAAAACTGAGCTAGTCGTATTTTCAAGGAAGCGTGAACCAGCGCAACTACAGCTTCAATTAATGGGTCAAACTATTGCTCAGGTTTCAACTTTCAAATATCTCGGGGTCTGGTTCGACTCTAAAGGAACCTGGGGATGTCACATTAGGTATCTGAAACAGAAGTGCCAGCAAAGGATCAACTTTCTCCGTACAATAACCGGAACATGGTGGGGTGCCCACCCAGGAGACCTGATCAGGCTGTACCAAACAACAATATTGTCGGTGATGGAGTACGGGAGTTTCTGTTTCCGCTCCGCTGCGAACATACATTTCATCAAACTAGAGCGAATCCAATATTGTTGTTTGCGTATTGCTTTGGGTTGTATGCACTCGACACATACGATGAGTTTAGAAGTGCTGGCGGGCGTCCTTCCGCTGAAAAATCGATTTTGGGAACTCTCCTATCGATTGCTCATCCGATGCGATATCTTGAACCCGTTAGTAATTGCAAATTTCGAAAGGCTTATCGAGCTCAATTCTCAAACCCGATTTATGTCCTTGTACTTCGATTACATGGCACAAAATATCAATCCTTCTTCATACTATCCCAACCGTGTCAATCTCTTTCATGCTTCTGATTCAACTGTTTTCTTTGACACATCCATGAAAGACGAGATTCGTGGAATCCCGGATCACATACGCCCGCAAGTGATCCCAAGCATCTTTCATAGTAAATTTCGAGAAGTCGACTGCAACAAGATGTTTTACACCGACGGGTCAAGCCTCGACGGCTCCACTGGCTTCGGTATATTCAATCAAAACCTCACCGCCTCATTCAAACTCAATGATCCTGCTTCAGTTTACGTCGCAGAACTTGCTGCTATTCAGTATACCCTTGGGATCATTGATACTTTGCCCACCGATCATTACTTTATTGTCTCGGATAGCCTCAGCTCAATCGAGGCTCTCCGTTCAATGAAACCGAGAAAGCACATTCCATATTTTCTGGGGAAAATCTGGGAGCGCCTGCGTGCTTTGTCTGCAAGGTCGTACAAGATTACCTTAGTTTGGGTTCCCTCGCATTGCTCCATTCCAGGTAATGAAGAAGCGGACTCTTTAGCTAAGGCGGGCGCTTTGCAAGGTGACATATATGAAAGACCAATTAGCTTCAGCGAATTTTTCAGTATTACTCATCAGAGAACCCTCGAAAGTTGGCAAACATCATGGAGCAATGGTGAACTGGGAAGGTGGCTACATTCGATAATCCCTAAGGTATCGACGAAACCTTGGTTCAGAGGGATGGATGTGGGTCGGGATTTCATTCGCGTGATGTCTCGGCTCATGTCCAATCACTACACGCTGGACGCACATCTCCGGCGTATTGGGCTCGTGGATAGCGGTGTCTGCGCTTGTGGCAACGGTTATCACGAAATCGAACATGTTGTCTGGGCATGTGCCGAGTACTGTTCTGCCAGGTCTCAACTATTCGATTCCCTTCGGGCCCGAGGAAGATCACCCAATGTCCCGGTTCGAGATGTACTAGCAAGCCGCGATATTCTCTACATGTCCCTTATATACACGTTCCTCAAAACCATCAATATCCAAATTTAAATGCCCCTATCTTTTCTCTTATCATTCCCAGAAGTGCCCTCTTCCGCCTACCGTACCCCAACGATGGTTTGATACGACTCCAAGACGAGACAAAACATCTGTCGAATGAACCAACAACACGAGATCTACAGTACAACATCACACGCGCAGCGCGGTGTGTTCCCGATCCGTATCTGAGCCGTACTACGAAATCGTCTGGAGGAACCCCTGCCGGCTCGAGGAAAACCGCCCGGCGTCCCAATACTTGATACATCCGTTCGAATCTGTAATCCTGGCCGTTGATTCCTGATGCCGGAAACTGAAGTTTATATCCCCCCCCCCCCGTTCAGTCTTGTCCACCCTCTCTCCCATGTCTCTGATACACAGATGTATGTCTTCACCCCCTTCTCCCCTTGAATATCTTCCCAAAACTTATGTGCCCCCTATCTTCTAGTGTTAGTTGATCAATTCATTCGAATCTGTAATCCTGGCCGTTAATTCCTGATGCCGGAAACTGAAAGTTTATATCTCACCCCCCCCCCCTTCAGCCTTGTCCACCCACCCTCCCATGTCTCTGATACACAGATGTATGACTTCACCCCCTTCTCCCCTTGAATATCTTCCCAAAATTTATGTGCCCCCCTATCTTCTAGTTTTAGTTGAACAATATTTAATCTCGTTAAGAAATGCGCAACAGTACCACTACTTTAAAATAGCCCTAATTAATTCCCCTTAATCTTGAACCACTCTTTCTAGTTATCTCTAGTTAATAAGCTTGTAAAATGTTCCGCTTAGTTAATAATTATTTTTTCTACAATCTCCCTTCTAAAAATCATAAAGTGAATTACTATACAAAGAACACACAAATGACCCGTCCCCCAAATCTTACGAATATTATATTATACCATCTTTTATATGTATAAGTTAGCTGTAGTTTTTTTTTTAGTTTTATTATATAAAACAAAATAATATTGAAATGTGTATCCCCCTAGTTTTAAGAAATTCAAAATGTAAAACAATGAAAAAATGGCACCTTTAAGCTAACGCATACGTGCCTTATCAAATAAACAAATTGAAAAAAAAAAAAACAGGTTATCAATCTACGGATCAGATAATTATAATTGTAATATTGAATTAAATCAGTCTGCATCAATAAAATTTCAACTTTAATCCAATATTTTTTTTGGGTGGGGCGTGGGGTTGTATGGTGTTAAACCCCAAAACCTTCTCTTGGCTACGCCGTTGCGTGGAGATATTTATTTCGCTTTTCATTTTCCGATATGTTTCAGATCGATCCGATGGTTATAAGTTAGAAAAATTGTAGTCAGAAGGTTGGCACAAATGAACATTTTTGTACTGATAAGTTATCAAGTTCCTTCCAGACAACTTGGAAGTGTTCGGTGATTATTTCTAGCGGTTGTAGATAGTAAAATGAAATACAAAATTCGTTTTATCGAAATAATGTTCAGCTTATTTCAATGGATTATTACTATATTGAACAATAAATAGGTGACAAAGAGTAATCAACAAACAACAAGCCATAACTTTTAAAATATTTAAAATAGATATTTGAAGTCTTCAGTAAAGTTATTCGCAAAAGTAAGAGCTACAAATTTGCTGAAGGTATTATTTCGATATAATCACTTCCACGAAAATTTGTGAAAATATCTCACTCATAGGGGGATTTATCAGCAAAAGAGCAATACCAAAAGAAAGGGCATATTACCTCCATTAAATTCTCCGAAGATACTATTGACCTAAAATAAGCCGTTTTGGCGCTAATAATAGATTACATGTTTTTGGTCATATTTCTGGCAATGGGAAATGATAAAAATCTTTCGTCCGCATTTAATTATAAATATTTCTTTTGATAATAGTCCGATTTTAACAATCTATAGCTTGTTCGAAAGGTATTCGTTAATGTTATCTAAAAACATATAAATTGGTAATCTATATTGTCAATTTCGGCAGATAATTTAAAAAAACTACAAAAAACGCCATTTTTACGCATCCAAACATTCATATCTTGTAAACTAAACATCAGAATCAAAAACAAATTAATAGCGTTCATACTGTTTTTTAGTTCTTTAATTTAAAATTGGTTTGGATAAGATCGGTTCAGCCATTGCTGAGAAACACGAATGAGAATGTGTCCGTTACATACACACACAGACACACATACACACAGACATTGTCCCAAATCGTCGAGCTGAGTCGATTGGTATATAAGACTCGGCCCTCCGGGCCTCGGAAAAAATCTTGAAAGTTTGAGCGAATTCTATACATTTCTTTTATAAGAAATATAAAAAGAAGTTATTATCAATTTATGTATTGTTTATGAAGCGAGAATGAATATTCTTCGAAAGAGTGCGGCTTTCGGAGTTAAAAGATAGCTGACGAGTTTATATTTACTGCATCATTCGAAATCCAGTTACTGTTGTGGTGAATTTCCTCCACATCATTAGTTGTTTGCCAATGAATATAAAATTGCTCGGCATTGGAAATTAACGATACAAGTGGATGAATGTGGGCGGCAATGAAGTGGTCACAATGATTCATTATAATACATTTTCTGCAACAATGAGATCCGTCTCGGTTGGTGGAGCGGAAAAACCATACAGGATAATCTGCATGTATCGAAGAAAAACGTGGTTCATTTCGGGATTGAATTCCTCGACCAGAAGTTATATTCACGGAAAGTTGGTTCTTTACGGATCGGTTAATGCAAAGGGTGTAGAATTTCAACACATCTGAATTATATTCCGCTGTCGATTTTCCTCAAAAATTTTATTCAAAAATTCATAACATGGTAGAATTAACTCGTTTGAGTGTTTCTTATGTTGAATGATCCGGATATTGTTCCCATTAATTGTAATGAAACCGCCCAAGTTATTACGGATTGACGTTTGAGGTATTAGTAATTGTCAGTACCATATGGGGTATTGGTCATTGTCTTGAATCGCGTCTTTTTTACGAAAAATGAGCTAATTTGGAAATAGTTCAAAATGGACTATTCAACATAAACTAATGAAAAGTTTTAGAGTAATTTTTTTAACCGTCATGTGACCTGGATACCTTTTCAGATTTCAATCCATGAAATTCCGTTGTTGTTACTCAAGGTGGAAGTGGATATTTGGCGAAAGGTTAACACCAAGCATAGCTTTTGCGGAAATGAAGTTGACTATGCGGCAAGCAGGAGTCTGGGGTAGGGCTCCCATCAGATTTCACGTAACAGGCCGACAAGAGTACCCGGGTACCCGCAAAATTGAAATACTCATACTTTTGTATTTTTCAACCGATTTGTACATTTTCGGATCTTTTGGATTCCGAAACTCATCTGTTCCAGTGCTGGGATGCTATTTGTGAATTTCAATGGAATACTGGCAATATGGATATCAAAAATCTTGGATTTCCATCAGCACACTGCATCTCATGGTTGGGGATTCGACCGCGAAACGGACATTCCAGAGCAGTTTCCCATGACGCCGTGAGTGGCCGTTCCGAGGTCAAATTTTCATATGGTCCCGAAACGATAAATAACAGACTTCTGAGACAATTTGTGGAATTTTGATACCCATATTGCCAGATCACAAGTTAAAATTTTCGAATCATATTCTAGAACTGGAACATTACTCCGAACATTACATTACATATATGTCTACGCCGACGACATCGTGTTGGTCGCTATAGAAAGAACAATCCGGCGAACCCGTCGTAAACTTCAAGCCCCCTAAGCGTGGTGAGCCGATGGGCGTTATCAGTCAGTTTTAACATGGCACCCGCTAAAAGCGTGATCACACACCGCTGCAGCACAAACCACATTGCAACAGGGATGCTGATCCTTCTGGTTGGGGCGTTAAGAACTACTTTCTTCTACAGACAGCCAACCAGATCCATCGGGAAGGCACAGACATGGATCTGCCACCGGTCGCCCGCTTACACCGAGTTCGTGACCGAAACTGGCATGTCTGCGGACCCAACCTGGACACAAGTCTGTCTGCAGAATTGTGGGTCGTTGCTAGTAGTGAAGTCCGAGCCAAATACAACCGACTGATGGTATAGCAATCACGTGCGGATTTTCACCGATGGCTCCAAGATGAGGTCGGAATAGGAGTAAGCGTAATATAGGATGGGCTCTATTTCCGCTTACCGGCGCCATGCTCTGCTTTTTCAGCCAAGGTGTCAGCTATCGCACTCGCCATGGTCCAGAAACCGGAAGATACTCCCTCCGCCTTGCTGTTGGATTCTCTGGTAGTCATCTCCGCCATTGAGTCGCGAAAATCCCGCCACCCCTTCATCCAGGCTATCGAGGCCAAGTATGATCCACTCACAACAATCTGCTGTGTCCCCGGTCACTGCAACATCGACGGCAACGAAAGGCCTGTCCGCTTGGTGGCTAGAGGGAGACACACCTGCCGACATCTCCCAACACTTGTCCCAGCCGCAGACAGTTATGGCAAGTTGACGTCAAGGATAGCTGAAACTTTCGTGTGTCATTCGCACAGTAATACCGGACACCGGAGAACAACAGTACTGTCGCGGCTCAGAGTTGGGCATACAAAAGTTTCCCATGCCCGCACCGTATCGCGTGTCCCTCCACCAACATGTATTACATGTTCGTCTTGGCGAGTGTTTTCTCCAACGAGAAACTGGCACCGACCCAGGTTTCATGCGCGGCACTCAATGTACCTCAATCATACTAATCTTTGAGCTCTATCAATATCGACAATAATATGGACAACTTGCGATTGGCAAAATGATGGCCTTAACCTCGACAGGCCCAGATGGTATATCAGAATCAGGAATCAGAATATATTGGCTTAAATGGCACGTTCCCCGTATGTAGTCGGGGATTTGTATTTCCAGTTCACAAAAAAAGGCGATAAAAAGGAAGTCGCCAACTACCGCGGAATTACAACGCTAAGCGCAGTTCCTAAGCTGCTTGAAATGACTGTGCTGGAACCCATCTTCAGCCACTGCAAACAGTATATCTTCGAGACTCAGCATGGATTTATGCCGAAACGTTCAACATCTACGAATCTTTTTAGCTGCATTTGACAAGATTTATAACGCTATTGCAGTGGCAAAGTTGGATAGACTTGGCTTTGGTACTAATATTCTCTGCTGGATGTAATCGTATCTTAGTAATCGTCGTCTGGCAGTCAAGATAGGTGATTGTGTACCCGAAGAGTTCTTCGCTTCATCTGGCATTCCGCAAGGCAGTCATCTCGGTCCATTGATTTTTCTTCTGTATTTCAACGACGTCAACTTTTGTTTAGAAGGACCACAGTTGTCTTTCGCTGACGACTTCAAGTTATACCACAGAATCCGGAATACTGATGCAGCTTTCCTTCAACGCCAACTGGTAACCTTTGCGGAATGGTGCGAAATCAACCGAATGACCCTAAATCCCAAGAAATGCACGGTCATTACGTTCTCCAGGAAAAAAAACGCCAATTCCTTTCGAATACTGTCTAGCAGAATCCACGATTGACAGAGCGAATTGTGTCAAAGAGTTTCTTCTCGAGTTTTTTCTCGACGAACAACTGACGTTTAAGCAGCATATTGTCGCAAAGGCATCACGCTGCTTGGGGTTCATTATGAGAATATTTAAGCACTTTTCAGATATCTATTGCTTGAAATCTCTTTGCTATGCTCACTCGTTCGTTCAACACTGGAATATTGTTCAGTTGTGTGGAAACCTCATTATCTCAATGGTGTCCATCGAATTGAGACAGTACAGCGCAGATTTGTTAGGTTTGCCCTTCGTCGATTGCCTTGGCACAATCCTCACCAGCTACCAAGTCACGAAAGTCGTGGTTTGCTTATTGGACTGTACACACTGTAAGTGCGACGGGACCTATCCCGTGCTATGACGATTTCGGATATTTTGCACGATCGAATCGACTGTCCCGAACTTCTTAGTGTGATAAATATGAACGTTCGTCCTCGTTCTCTTCGCAATAATATATTCCTCAGATTATCTCTTCGTTGGACTAAGTATGGAGTTAACGGTGCCATCATTGGTTTGCAGCGGACTTTCAACAGAGTGTCATCCGAGTTCGACTTTCAAATTCTACGTAGCAGATTTCAATCTGACTTTTTAAATAGATTAAGAATTTATGATTAGGACCACACTGTGTCTGTTGATATTAACTATAAATAAATAAATGTGGAACCCAAGCCACGGTGAAACATATTTTATTGAACTGCCCGGTGTACGGTGACATCCGGCAGCTCTATAATCTACCGCACTACATCAGAGAGATCTTCGCCAACAACCACATCGGAAGTGCTACTGTCCTTAGGAATGCAGGACTTTTTGACCTTCTCGGACGAATCAATCACACTGTTTCTCCAGGTAAAATACAACAGCAGCCACACCTATATAACAAAACAATGATTTGTATATGCATATAATGCGATGTTAATTGCCACATTTCTTTCTTTCTCGCAAGATGAGTGATCTATGAGGTTAAAGCATTTAAATAAATAAATATTTAGCGGCATCTTTTAGACTTTCTAATTTTTTAAACTAAATAAGTTAATTATTTCTGATCACGATGACGTTTGAAAGTAAATTCCGATTGGAAATTTTTGCTTGAGAGCTTAGAGCTACGTGAATTCTGCAAATATAATTGTCATAAATGCTATGACTCGATATTCGTTATATTTTGGCATGATTTGAGAGTGATGAAAGTAGTCCTACTGCTCAAAGTTTTACCAATACTCCCTTGACCAGCGGTTTGGAGTTTAAATTTCTGTAGTTCAAGAGACAAATGAATCACACCCAATGGCCGGCTATCCAGAGTTTAAACACAAGAAAAATGTAACTAAATATCATTTGGCTTTGAATATTCGCGTACTTGAAAACTAACCAACCCAAATCCTAGACCTGTCCAGCAACACAACCCCGTAATACTTACTGAGTCGGTGGCCTTCCTATAAGTAGGTATCACATCAACATTTATTATCCTGTCATATGTACCGGTGAAGATGGCTGTGGCTGGCAATGAAGATTCTCATGCTATTGGTTCATTGAATTCAAAAAATAATGTTCAATTCCGATCATTTATATTACAAGCAAGATGAGTTAGTTAGATGCTTACATGCACATGCTAGTCGTTAGTATGTATGCAATCTACGAATAGCACGCATAGTAACGCATCGCACCCAAGAGGGTGACGTGACGTCATATTTTCGTAGCCAACATAAGAACTTTGCTTGTAACAAAACAAACGAAATTAAATTTTAAATACGAACGAGGAGCACTTTAGTTTACATCAAATCAGTTAAAGTGTTTATTGTTTTCTTTTGTTTACTGCTACTATTGTTTGTTGATGACATTTTAGGCGATTTTGATGTTGTCAAACTGCCCCCATCGATCGGTGGAAAAGCGATGTTGCCTATTGTCAAACTCTGTATGTAGAGATAGGGATGCCAGTTACCTGATCGCACCAAGATGAACAATACTCCGGATAGAATGATAGTTGTTCATATTAATCCACTTTACATGAAAAACTGCTCTCTGAAGCCTTCTTCCCAAGAAGTGTTGAATTAACGAAATCAGAAATAAACTATACTTTTGGAATCTTATCCGACCAAATCCAAAACTAGCAAATAGAGAAATAACTTTATTTATTAGTACACATTTCGTCGGTTTGAGTCGATTGGAATCTTCATTATATGCTTCTTTAAGGCTGCCGATAAATTTCTTGTAGCATTTCCTATATGAGAAATTGGACATCATAAATTGTAACAACCGTCCAATAAGAAGTTCTACATTGATTGCCTCCATAACCTTATCCAAAAGAATGTAACCTGCTTCCAGTAAATTAAGGGCCAGATGACTAATTTCAAATTACTTTATTTGTCCTGTTCACTTTTCAATTAATAGAAAAGTGGATGTATTCTTCACATAATCAAACAAATCCCATAGCATAACATGTTGCCCAACCAGCCTTCCACCTACTCTTCGTACGTCAGAATATAATTTTAGGGGTTTGCCTTTTGACCTTGTCGAACGAAATCGAAACACTCTATTCACGTTCACTGCTTAAACTCCATTAGATGTTATCAGTAACTTTTCCTGTTCTGCTTCTGAACCAAACCATGAATACATTCCGAAGGTTCCGAACCAACAGTATTTCACTATTTACTAGATGCATTCCAGGAATGCTACTCATCAAGCAGTGGTGTCACTCCCGGCAAATTGGTTCCTTGCGACTCGAGTCGTTTAAGCAGAGGATCTAGGACATCGACCATTAGAATTTCAAGCCACCTTCGCAACATTTTACTTCTATGTATGGATCGGTTCGTTACTGTTTTCTGCCACCACGAACTGTACCAAGTATACCAACATGTAACGCGAATGCCGGAACAAAAGCTAAAAGAGAACTTGGAGGAGGTCACACTCAAAGGTCTGATGGAAGAGGTGTGGAAAACAACCAATCAAATACGTAAATACATAATATATTCCGTTCCAAATAAAATAAACCTTGTTCTGTTGAAATCCACTGTTTGGCTAATAAATATCGTTTACAAACCGGTTCTTTAAGACAAGACATACACATAAGTAAAGTTGCTACAGCATCATTTCCCAATCACCATATCAAACGGGAAGTCAAGCAAATCCGCCGTCGAAGCTCTCGTCTTTGGATCGTACTTGAGACATCGCTGCAGCATTTCGAGCAAAATCGGCGGATAATAACTGGGCCACGGTGTCTTTGTTGAACAATTTTATTAAAAAAAATCGGCATCTGTAAAACTTCGGGATATGAAAGAATGGACTTTTCCCTTTCATTTGAAAGTAAAATGAAAATATTTTGTCGGGGGGTCTAGAACAACTTTTTATTTTAAAGTTTTTTGATTGAAAACTTAAGTTTTTTAATGAAATTAAATCGCATTTTTGCTACTAATTGGTACTATAGACATTCAAAAAATACTAAAAGTGAGAATCTGATGAACAATCCCATTGTCTGTAACTTCTTAGAATGCTATAAATCGACATAAAATCACCCGAGAAAGATATTAAAATTTTATCAGTTTTTAGGTGTGCGCGGGGCCCATGGATTAAGAAGTCGATTAACAAGGACTTACAAAAAAAATGTTGGGTTTAAATGAACAGTAAATTCAGATAAATTTCAATGTATACAAAGTCCCATTCTCAGCAGAAAAAATATATTTTCAGATTTCTCCGGGTTTTGGGCGAAAATGACACTTTATGAACAAGGAGGTGTGGAAAGGTGTTGACCAAATTTTTTCGATAATCTTACATCTTGTTGGTTAATGTAGTAACGAATTTCATCATACCTTTTTCATTTCTTTTCTCGCTCTAGGGGATAGCTAATGTAAACTAGAATGACCCTTCTTCCTGATCCTATCCTGCCTGGTTGAATACAATTGGCTTAAATTCAAAGCTTTATATTTGAATGAACTAGACAGTTCGAGTCATTGTACTAAACGACGGATTTTATTGCAATTTTGGGTTGAGAATCCTGTTTGTCTTTATCATAGGGTTACCAACCGTCCTTATTTTAAAGGACATGTCCTTATTTTCGAGGTTTTTGGAAAGCGTCCTTATTTTTCTTCAAATGTCCTTATTTTTAGTATTGTTTGCCACCACAGTATGCTCACCATTTTCAAATTATTCAACTATATTTCGAAAATCAGCGATCAGTGAGAAATGTGTTTCGTGCACTCCTACCATAATATGGTCGACATAATCGGCCAACTGACTCCACTATTCACCATACAATCAAAGAGTAAAAGTTGCAGTTCTCGTTATTGGATGATTAGCGAACAAATCGACCACATCCAGCACGCATTGAAGAAAACATAGCGGTGGTGACATTCCCATTGGAAACCAACATTACTCGACTAATTAGCCAGATACCACTTGAAATACTCGAATCCGTCATCAAAAATTGAACCAGTCGAATGGATTACTTCAAGCGCCAACATGGTCAACATTTAAAAGAAATTATTTTCAAACAATAAATGGCAAAAAATGTTCTTTCGATTGACAAATAAACATTTCGCGATTTACTCCATTTTTTAAATTTTTGCGAGATCAAAAAAACGTCATGATGATCCACCCGGTATTAAATTATTCAGATCAACTTTATTCCAAGAGAATCAATTTCAATTGTCATTTTCAAATACTTCCAGCGATTGTTTTTGTTAATGCATACTCTCTACGACTCATTCCAACCAAAAATTTTTACTTAGAAGTAACCAAAATTTGTCGGATAACTCGATATGAGGTTTGACCAAAGTGGTTATCTTCGTTCAATATACGCCATTCCAATTTGTCTCGATCAAGATTCAACGTCCCAGTTCAACTGCTGGAAAATAAACCAGAATCCCGACGTTTTCAGAATTCAAGCGACAACTGATTCAGGCTCCAATTCCGAATAGATTTGGCAAGGATGTCCTTAATTTGCTCTCAGTACAATTGGTAACCCTATTTATCAACATTAAAAGAAAGATGATTGAAAAAGAAAAAAGCTCTTCGAGTTTTGGATCCATGTTTATCTTTTGGGGTAAATTCATTTCATCAGAATTTATGGATGCAGATTTTTGCTTGTCCTCAAATTTTATTTCCAAATCGAACACACTTCACATAATCTTAGAAAAAAAGATCAAAAACAGGTTTCATAATTTCCGTTAAGAAGAAATTCCGGAGTCGTTACTCGTTGAACACGGATCACAACAGAAAACGAACAAGAAAATATCAGGCTGGACCATACATTCAGTAAATTCTCAAAGTAATACAAGTTTATTGAAGATTTCCCTCATAATATGGGATAAGAGCAAAGACAATATACCAAGAAGACAGAGTTGCCAGTTCAGTTCAGAATCTGAAGACATAAACAGCAACACGTCTTTCGGGTAAAGGTGATACTTTCTATATCTACTTTTATATTAAGATCGCTGTCTTCGTACAATAGACATCACCTTTATTTCTCCTTTACTATTGCGATTTCTGTTCAATGTACAGCCATTCCCAAAAGTTAACAAACTTGAACATAAATCTCATCGAATTATTTTTCTATCCTTCATGAAACTGTCAATCGGGATTCTCGATCGAAATCAAAGCAAATGACTGAATATCTAACCGAGTTTGATCAAATATAAAGTTAAAATTTAGGCCAAATATATCCCACAAGATGGTAACGAGCAAAAAGGTTGATTCAAAATTACATCAAGCATACTCCAGAATGAGTGAAGAAAAAAAGGAAAAAATAAATATATCTGTGAAAGAAAAAAACTGTTTCATTATGCGCATTACCCAGCATCTTTCAAAAGAGTCTGAATTTCGTTCAAATTTTATCTACTCTTCTCTATATCTCCATGCTCCTAAAATATCATTCGTGCGCATAAAACGGTGGAATCTGGAATTATGATTTTTGACGTAGGACTACGTCTTTGTTTTCGATATGGGGGTGCACTCTGCAAATTCTACAAAAATGGTATGTAACGAAAAGTGGTCCAATTTTAAACGCATATAATTCAGCCATCTCACGATAAAATTTCAATTTTTTTGCACAAATCGCCCCGAAATACTTCTAAGAATAGATTCCAACAGATAAACCGAAAGATTTTTGATATCATAGTATTATAAAATTAAATAATATACAACCTTGTCAAAATATCGCGCATTAACACACAGAAGATAGCGCTTCCCAAGCCCTGTACGACAGATTGGTGTACCTAGCGCGCTACGCTTCTATGAATGACGTCATCATCGACTATTTAAAGAACGGACTTCGCCAGACACGCTCAGTTCCCTGTTGAACGGCTGGCGAAGCAGATCACTGCGCTGTGTTTTTTACAGCCAGTGTAGCTGAGTTAGAAGTACGTTACACTGGCTGTGGAGGGACGCTACACTGTGTCGTCCAACAGGCGACCGCTCCAACTGCTTCCTAAATGCCGCTGTAATGTTGCCAGTAAATTTTTGGTTTAACTAGCACATGTATTTGCTATTTGCGCTTGAAATAAGGTAATGTAGTGGTAGTAATAAGCTTCCCATTTTGGTTTAAACGCAAGGACAGTTTTTAAAACAGGATTTGATTAATTAGTTTAGCTCATCCCAGCAATTTTATCAATTCTGTAATTTAAAAGGAATTTTACGGAACTTGGTGAATTTGGCCCCACTTGCAACTGGTATAATCAACCTGCACAAAGTGTTGCATAACGCAGGGCTGTTTTTGGAACAAAATGTGTTATCATTCAGCCCTTCGCTATGCAAAATCACGATATTATGACAGATGGGCTAAGCGCGGCCGTTCCTTTCAATCGGGAATGGCCGCGTTGAATTTTGGTGAAATGCGCTAATAGTGTCGTGGTGGTACTAGTTGTCTCTTTCGCTCTACCCATCATCATCAGCGTTGACTCATTTTGCATTGTGCGCTTGGGTTCAATGTTTGGGGCGAATGTGTTGGTAGGTAGGGGAACTGGCGGTAAAATGAACACGTTAAGCAAAGTCATTATTTTCTAACTAATAAGTGAATGAGATATTACAATCACCTTATATGTTTCTTGTTAGACATGTTTTGTACATATCTGGTAAAAATACTTCGTCATAAACACATTTTTTCAAACATGATTCTTGATTTCTAACCATGTCCATAAATGAGACATGGTTATAGCGAGTGAGTAAATTGAACATGTGGCGGTGGTAAAATGAACAGCTTCTGGTGACTTGCAAAATGTCCTGTATGTATGCAATGCGCAGCGTTGGAAAGCATTTTTCCGATCAATGCTAATATCCCAACAAATCATGAGCTTTGCATACACACAGGGCATTTTGCAGGCAAACAAAAATGTCACGGAAGAATTGAATTTTTATGACGTAATATTAACCATTTTACAATCCTGTGGCATCGAAACACATCTACAAACTTAGGGTTATCCAAGGGTGTTTGAACTTTTAGGATCTGTTTGAGAGCAACTAGAAAGCTTGGTCTATACATGAGATGTGATTATATTGTCTAAAATTTGATTTTTCTTCGCTGGTCCGGGTGTTTTTCCCACACACTAAGTACTAAGAAAATAAATATTTTACATTAAGTAGTATAGTCCTACGTCTACAGTTCGTGCAACCCCATAGGGCTGCCCCTTGTAGTTTTACGCTTAAAGATGGGACTTTGATAGCATTCAGGTTCTTCTGAGAACACTTTTTGAATAAGGCAATCTTTTTTTTACAAATAAAAATGTTTTTGGAACAAAGCTTCTTAACCAATAGGCTCCGTGCGAATCTAGAAACTTTGATAAAAATTTAATAGCTTTCTCTGGCGATTTTAGATCGCAATGTAGTTTTCTACAAAGTTGTACACAATAAAATTGTCCATCAGATTCTCACTTTTGGTAATATTTGAATGTTCAAAGTACTACCTAGGGGCAAAAATGTGAACCAGTTTCATTGACAATCCCAAGTTTTCAAACAAAAAACCTTTAAAATAAAAAGTTGTTCTGGAGCCCCCGACAGAATATTTTAATTTTACTTTCTAATGAAAGGGAAAAGCTCATTCTATCACATGTTCAAGTTTTAGCGATGCCGTTTTTTTCGAATAAAATTGTTGTACCAAACACACCGTGGGCAGCGTCGGAAACACAATGGTCGTGTTGGGTTTGTTGATAACATTTACCTTGTTGTAGTTGTTCTTGATGTGGGCAAATGGAGTCCTCTTATACAGCAGTAAATACAGTATGCACCCCAGTGAGCAAATTCTCCGTGGAAGTGTCAATCAGAGCTTCCGGGCTGATGTAGTTGAATGTATCCGCTTGAGAAAACTTCATAATACTGGTGGAGTCGAAGGAGATATTGGCTGGCGATGCCAAAGTCAATCAGTTTGCCATCAGAAAGTTAGCCGGTTTGAGATCCAGATGGATGACACCGTGCTCGTGAATGTAGTGCACACACTGCACTATCTGGTACCAAATATGCATGACCGTGTACAACGGGATATCCTTGCGGTAGCTTTGCAGGATTTTGTGCAGATCATTATCACCCTTTTCCATTACCAGGTTAAGTTTGTTAGACTCCGGAACATGACAACTAAAAGTTCATCGTTTCGATTAGATTACATGTGACTGTTTTTATTGTGCCTTGCAGGATAATCGCACGATATGCGATTATATGAAAGCTCAATTGAGATAGGCGCGTGACAGCCGCCCATATAAATGTATAGGCAGCTTTTTCTTTGAAGCTTTCGAAAAGCATACAGCTGGCAGAAAAATAAAGCTCCACTGAAATCTGCTTGCGGAGCAACTGCGGCTATATTTGATGCGCCTTTCAGACGCCCGCAATGTGAGATTTTATTATAAGCGCGACAATATTCTATAAATACCAACCCTCCCGCAACTTGACGTTTAGCCTAAGTTGCTTGAAACCACCGTGTTTCGAATGATGTCGCCACCATAGAACGCCGTCCACTAATTGCGATACTGTAAATTTCTATGCGAGAAAATAATTTCGTGACGTCTTTTACGAACTTGTTTTCTTTATTTACATTCGGAAGAGATAATCAAGATGATCATTTCAAAACAGCGTAATAATTTAAGATAAATACAAACAAGTTAAGGATTACAAATTGTGCCGAATGTAAAGTATAAAATGCATGATTTGATTTGAGTTTTCCTCTCCCATTGCCCTTGAAACATCTTTCACATATGACAATTCTCGAAAGTTTGTCGTTAATCTTTAAATACATTTAGTTTTGTGATTATCATTTTTCACTTCGCATTTAGCAAAGGCAGGATTGACTTCGACTGTTCATTTCTGACAGTATAGCATCTAACTGATAGGTGCTACGACATGTACGGTGCAAAGGTTTCCACAAAAATCAGAAGTGATGACAGTTCATTTTTTATCGGAGAGGGAGCAAAATAGTCCAGTATCATTGTGTGTGTTTTGTACATTGCAATACAAATATTACTACCTAATATCTTAAGACTAAATAAAGGTGCTCACTAAGTAGTATAAGCGCCGCTTGTTTGTATGCTGATGATTCCAAAAAATCATGAATCATTTAAAAATAATGCATCGGAATAAAGATGCATTTTTATAACAAAACAACACCAAACGCCCAAAAAGTCTTCAAAAATGAATTATCGAAAGTAAAAAAAAATTAACAAGAAAATTTTCACTGTGAACAAGTTTACGCTTTTTTTAGAAATTGTTCTTGAATAAAAATTGATCCGCCATTTTAGACCCACAGACCCAAATAAAGTGGTTTCAACGATTTGTATAGGAGCTGTCAAGTTGTTCCCCCTCTGATAAATACTCACTAGTCATACAGCGCTAGTACATTCCTCCCTTGCAATATCGCCAACAGTTTCGTTCCGTTTAAGTAGCCTTCTACTATGCTGGAATCGCCTTCGAGATTCACCAACTGTCTTTATCAACATTAAAAGAAAGATGATTGAAAAAGAAAAAAAGCTCTTCGAGTTTTGGATCCATGTTTATCTTTTGGGGTAAATTCATTTCATCAGAATTTATAGATGCAGATTTTTGCTTGTCCTCAAATTTTATTTCCAAATCGAACACACTTCACATAATCTTAGAAAAAAAGATCAAAAACAGGTTTCATAATTTCCTTTAAGAAGAAATTCCGGAGTCGTTACTCGTTGAACACGGATCACAACAGAAAACGAACAAGAAAATATCAGGCTGGACCATACATTCAGTAAATTCTCAAAGTAATACAAGTTTATTGAAGATTTCCCTCATAATATGGGATAAGAGCAAAGATAACATACCAAGAAGACAGCGTTGCCAGTTCAGTTCAGAATCTGAAGACATAAACAGCAACACGTCTTTCGGGTAAAGGTGATACTTTCTATATCTACTTTTATATTGAGATCGCTATCTTCGTACAATAGACATCACCTTTATTTCTCCTTTTCTATTGCGATTTCTGTTCAATGTACAGCCATTCCCAAAAGTTCACAAACTTAAACATAAATCTCATCGAATTATTTTTCTATCCTTCATGAAACTGTCAATTAGGATTCTCGATCGAAATCAAAGCAAATGACTGAATATCTAACCGAGTTTGATCAAATATAAAGTTAAAATTTAGGCCAAATATATCCCACAAGATGGTAACGAGCAAAAAGGTTGATTCAAAATTACATCAAGCATACTCCAGAATGAGTGAAGAAAAAAAGAAAAAACAAATATATCTATGAAAGAAAAAAACTGTTTCATTATGCGCATTACCCAGCATCTTTCAAAAGAGTCTGAATTTCGTTCAAATTTTATCTACTCTTCTCTATATCTCCATGCTCCTAAAATATCATTCGTGCGCATAAAACGGTGGAATCTGGAATTATGATTTTTGACGTAGGACTACGTCTTTGTTTTCGATATGGGGGTGCACTCTGCAAATTCTACAAAAATGGTATGTAACGAAAAGTGGTCCAATTTTAAATGCATATAATTCAGCCATCTCACGATAAAATTTCAATTTTTTTGCACAAATCGCCCCGAAATACTTCTAAGAATAGATTCCAACAGATAAACCGAAAGATTTTTGATATCATAGCATTATAAAATTAAATAATATACAACCTTGTCAAAATATCGCGCATTAACACACAGAAGATAGCGCTTCCCAAGCCCTGTACGACAGATTGGTGTACCTAGCGCGCTACGCTTCTATGAATACAATGGGTTTGAGATATTTTCTTGAAATTCTTCCTTCCCTATCCCCATTTGTTTGGCCGAAAACACTGAACTGGAGCCACCAGAACCGAGCTTTTCAGAACCTGGTAATCCTTCCCGTTGATAGTTATAACGGGCGACGGTTTCGTCTGTTGTTCGACGGTTCCCTTTTTTGGTTCACACTGAACTGCTTCTTTACGTGGAGGTGGTGGCGGCTCTGGAGATGATCGCCGCTTCGGAACCGCTATTTTGGGGGAATTCCAGCCTTCGGTTGTAATCCACTTTGTGGCTGCTCGACAATGGGTAATAGTTTCTAGTCGGTTATGCAGAGGATCTAGAACATCCACCTAGAATTCCAGGCCACCTTCGGAATATTTTACACCTATGTATGGATCAGTTCGGCTCTGTTTTCTGCCACCTCGGCGGGACCTATTGAGATCACGTCCGGGAAAACGGAAGCTAATAATCAATAAAACGCATACCTCTAGTTGACAGAATTGAAGTCGAAAGCTCGCAAACCAATGAGCACCAAATACGATTCCGGCAGAAGGGTGCTATCCCTGTCGTTTTCTGTAATTATAACAAATAACATTGTTATTTAAAATAAATAAAACCAAGTTATATTCGTTTACCTGCGATAACCGGTTTGTTTACTCATCCATTATGAACATTGCTTTGACGTTTGCGTGATTTGTGTTGGTCTGTGTCGGTGAGTGCACTGGTCCACCGACAATTTTTTCGGTGCCAAATATTGCACTGGAATTGCACTTTTTTATTGCAGTTCCAATCAATGGAACATGGTGTCGGCGTTTGGACAACACTTCTGCAAGAAAAGTGCAATTTCAGTGCAGAAAACTGCACCAGTTCCTTCAATCGAAAACTCTATATATGTTACTGTCACAGTGTGAGAAGTTGTACGGAAAGAGAGTCGAATAGGAGTACTTGCGACCGTGTAGGAAGGTTTCCCGCATAGTTAAAAACCATTTGTGACATAGTCCGAACAATAAACCTATGTTACTGGATATAGTAACCGTTAGAGGTGATGTTTTTGTATTGTTCCGACAATATGAACTTAGATTTTATTCAATGAATATAACAATAGCTCTACAATATCCCCAATAGTAACTACGAAGTGAATGGTTAAAGTATAGAAGAACGATATGCTTTACTGTAACAATATGTGCTATTGTACATGTTGAAGGCCATGTTAAGGATTCAAATGTTAAACAAACAATATCTGATATGGTTTTGCTAGTGAACAAAACAGTAAATAGACATTATGTGAGATTGTTGAAATATAGTATAATGTACTACGACCTCGTCTCTTGTAAATATTTAGAGCATAAATTTATTATTTCTCTTGCTGCAATTCGAATAAGCACTCTATATACAATATCAGATAATAAGGTACAAACCCAAGTAATACGTAGTTCACTTAATTTGCAAAAATATTTCGACAAACCTTATGTAAATGATAGCAACAGAAATAATACGCTTTATGATCTAAATATTTACAGGAGAGGAGGTCCTAGTACATTATAATATATTTCGATAATCCCAAATAATGTCTATTTACTGTTTTGTTCACTAGCGAAACCATATCCGATATTGTTTGATTAACATTAGAACCGTTGACATGGCCATCAACATGTACAATATCACATATGGTTTGGTTACAGTACTGGATATTGTTTCACTATAGTTTAACCATTTCATTCGTCGTTACTATTGGGGATATTGTAGAACTATTGTTGTACTCATTGAATAATATCTAAGTTCATATTGTAGGAACATTACAAAAGCAACATCTCTAATGGTTACTATATCCCATAACACAGGTTTATTGTTCGAACTATGTTAAACGTTTTTTAGCTATGCGGGGTTGCTAACTTGTCTAAATTGAACATAAAATTAACAACTCAAATTATTAAAAAAAATTTGAACAAGTTCACATCCTGTATGGTGGTTTCAACAATATGCGATATGGTATGTTTATAGTCTCCTGTGGTCGTGGTTATTCATTATGCCACTCATAATTATCAGTACTAGCTGATTCCGATTTGCCCAGCTCAAGATGGATGAGCTTACAATAATATGAAGTAAATTGTGTTCTTTGTTCGATAGCGAAAATAGCTCAATTGGATAAAGCGGCAGTACCACTAATGTCAACACTTTCCAGATGGCAGGTAATCAAATCTCGATTAGGGGCCATGCATAAATGACGTAGCATTTTGGGGGGTAGGGAGGGTATACCAAATTTGTGACGAAGTTTGTCGAGGGGGAGGGTAGGGTCAGAAGTTGCGCGATGTAGCATTAAGTTTAAAACCCGTTGTTTAGAGAAAACGATTTAATGATCCTCCATTTCCAAGAGAAATGAATTTAAATTCAAACATGCGGTTTTTCATGAGGTAAATTTTACGATTCGCGGAATTACAGGTTCGCAAAAATACGAAAAGATTTTGTATGCGGATTTAACTTGCTACACATTAGTTATCTAATGTTGTAACTAGTAGACTTAATTTGGAAGCTGAATTAAATTTTCAGTTCGGATTCAATTAAACAAAATTTAGTAATTTAGATGAACGTTTGGTTCTTAGAATCATTGGCAGCTGTACGATTGTGATCTGAGAGAACTTGCCTTCATGCTCTCCTTCACATATAAAATTCAAAACAAAACTATCAACACTATATATTTGTCATAAAATGGGCTTATTTTGCACGCAATTTGCTGTTATAATGAAAATGTTGATAAAAGTCGTCAAAATTTTTGAAAGGAGATGTATTTAAAATAATTGAAAAACATATGTAATTTTTTTTCATCACCCGGGCGCTTTGCATGGGACGAGGGGGAGGGGGTAGGTAAATGCTACGTTATTTACGAGGGGGAGGTTAGAATTTTGTGACCAAATGCTACGAGGGGGGAGAGAGAGGTCAAAACTCGCCGAAAAAATGCTACGTCATTTGTGTACGGCTCCTTATTAAATATCGATTGAGTTAAAACTATATGTGAGCGTTACAAATGTGTTAAACTATGCGGAAAATACCAACATTGTGAGGTTCTTTTTTACATTTTAACGACATTCAATTAGCTAGAGATAACTGGGTAGGGAAAGTTATGAAAATTAGAGCCATCGTACTCAAGTGAGAGCAAGGATGTGAAGTAAACAGATCGGAAAACTAGAAGTGACAGGGTCATTAGAACAGGCTTAATATCGTACGGGCTTAATCTTTGTCTTCTGTTAATGAGGGTCGAGCTTAGGCAGTATAACTACGAATCACCCGAGTTCACTAACATGCGTCCTGGTAATGATAGACGTGTCCATCTTTACCGTGACAACCGACAAAAATTAAGCCACGCAAGATCACCACTGAAAACCTGTCGACGACTGGCATCAATCTTAATGATGATTGCTGCTGTTCATCTCTGTTTGCCTTCCGAATGCCGGGATAGATTTTTATTCGACTATTGTCACTGTTCTTACAGTCGTAGCGGGTTTGCTACATTTTGTATGGTAATGGATGTGTCTACATCGGCTACCCACCGCTACCTTACACAATGTAGCAAACCCGCTAAGATTGTAAGGACAGTGACAATAGTCTAATAAAAATCTATCCCGGCATTCGAATTTTATTAGACTATTGTCACTGTCCTTACAGTCGTAGCGGGTTTGCTACATTGTGTAAGGTAATGGCTGTGTCTATGGGTGATTCGTAGTTATACTGCCTAAGCGCGACCCTCATTATTAAGCCTGTTCTAATGACCCTGCCACTTCTAGTTTTCCGATCTGTTTACTACACATCCTTGCTCTCACTTGAGTGCTATGGCTCTAATTTTCCTAACTTTCCCTACCCAGTAAACTCTAGCTAATTGAACGTCGTTAAAATGTAAAAAAGAAAATGTGACTAACATAGTCGAAATAAAAAAGGAAAAAAAATGTGAGGTTCTTTACTTTTGCCTATCTTTTTGACAGCGTCGTTAAAGTAGTTTCTGCACGCTTCTACTAACTTGATCATTTTATCCGAAATTTGTTTTCATAATAAGTGCTACTGTTGCATTATAGTAACCTATGGTTAACATGGTCAGTATAATAACACAAAACATACTATAACTATTTCCAATATTGTTTGTCAAAATCCATCCGTAGATTTATACGTTTTGCCTTTCTCATATAAAGAAAGGCTATGCAATCACTGTAAAAATCGACTTTTTAACCGAGGCCCGGAGGACCGAGTGTCATACATCATTCGATTCAATTCGTCGAGATCGGCAAATGTCTGTGTGTATGTATGTGTGTGTATGTGTGTATGTGTCATTTAAACTCACACAATTTTCTCAGAGATGGCTGAACCGATTTTCGCAAACTAAGTTTCATCTGAAAGCTCCCATAAGCTGCTATTGAATTTTTAGTTGATCCGACTTCCGGTTCCGGAGTTACGGGTTGAAGAGTGCGGTCACACAGCGAATTCCCACCATGATGTTCAAATGATGTAAAACATATTAAAATTGATGTAACATTACTCTAGTTTGCGGGCCTGGATCACTAATGATCAATCAAAGCAGCTTTGACCACATTGGCCACCTATGACGGTTCATGATGCCCCCGGGGAACCCGCCAAGTTCCTAAGCTAATATCACACCTATTCCTCAGCGAATTCTCTACCGATTTTTACAAATTTGATTTCAAATGAAAGATACAGTAATACCGTTTACTGCTGCTGAATTTCATTTGATTCTGACTCTTGAGGTTAAAAACTATTTAAATGGTCACCAAATTACTTCTAATCGCAGATCTAGATCACTGATTGCCAATCAAACATTCTTTGAATATATTGTCCACTATTTACGATTCCGGAAGTCCGGGCATATTCCACAATTAAAGTCACATCAGTTCTTCGGTGATGACTGAACCGATTTTCTCAAACCAAGCGTTAAATGGAAGGCAAAATATGCAGTTGAGTATTGCGTCGCCGCTCCTCCCCCCCCCACCCCCGCCTTGCCCTAACACCTCCCTCCTTTATCACCCCCCCCCCCCTTGGACCATCCTCACGCCTGCATTTCCTTCATCCACCCCGTATACCGAAATAAGATGAAGGATTTCTGACGCATCCTCCACTCCCACTCTACTAACCC